>NC_141613.1:20062447-20294947 GCF_047967505.1 Dipteris shenzhenensis
TGCGGCTCCCACCGTCTGCAATAGTCTCTTTCTTTATGCCATGTGGCACTGTCATGCAAGCTATCTCCTCTCTCCAATGTGAACCTCCACAATGTCTCCCCAAACCTCTAGAATTCTCCCTGAGCCACTTTCCCTAGCCTCAAAATCCTCTCCACGTGGCAGGTATGGTATTTCTCTCCTTAAGAAATAGTGAGCTCCTCTAAATAAGTATCTTATAAAATCCCTCTCTATCTGTGTGTGTGTGTGTGTGTGTGAAAAACTCTATGTGTGCGTGTGTGTGTGCTCTCTCTCTCTCTCTCTCACATGACCATTGAGGGGATGATTCAAATCAAACCACCAACATTCAAAAAAGCTATAATGAGGCAAAAAACTATAGTGATTGTTTTTGGCCCCACCCATATGGATCCATACCACACACATGCACATGTGTGCACGCACACATTTACACACACACACACACACACACAAGGGTTTAAAATTCCTAGGGTAAAGGGGCAAAATTGTTTTCACTCATTGAGGGATGGTTGAATGGAATGACAACTTTCACTGTGAGGCAAAAACAATCAAAAAGTGGAAAGTCCAAAAAAATTTAATAGAGATGTCGAAAAGAGAGTATCTCAAGTCGTGTTCAATATTCTCCTATCCTACATTTCAACAAAAGACACATAGCATCATTTCCGTATAGTATCATCCCTCTTCTTTTTATCTCTTATCTTCATTATAGCATCATCCCCTGCAAAACAAATGGAAGGAGAAGGAGGATTGAGAAGCAAGATGATCCTCCTTCAACTCCTCACTTGTTGATGTTTGCTTGCTACATAGAGGCTCACAACAAACTCAAAGGTTTGATAGAGCTCTTGCTCGACCAGAACTTGTTCATTGGTATACCAATTTCAATTCACAATGTATCTTGAACTTTCAAATCATCGAGCTTGCGTACAATCAACATGCTGGAAAACTCCTAAATGGGCTCCAAAATCTTGCATCCATTACCTCTCTTTCATTGGAAGGTAATTGCTATCTAGTCCTCTGCCTCCATGGCTTGGGACCTGGCGAGGATTGAATTTGGTTCTCTTGGCAATCAATCCATTCACATGTAGTGTTTGCAAGGAGATTATCCTTTCCAACTTTCATTTCTCTTGCCCTCCATTGTGGAATTTTCAAAACATCAACTTCTCCACATCTCTTGTTTGTAGTCCCATACCCTTCCATCCATGCTAATGGCTCAAGCGTGTTAATATTCAAGACCATAAGACCCAAATAGCATGTAAGTCATAGTATACCTCCAAATTGGCCTTAGAGTGGAATCCCTCCCTTCCTCTTGCATGTGTAAAACCTCAAGACCATTGTTAATGTTCTATAAAAAGAGTTTGTCTCTCCCAGGGTTCCTAAAGGGCTTCTGATCTACCCTTGCCATTTCTTGGCTATGGATTTATGGTCAACTCATAAAAGGCTGGTAAAGGGCATGGAATAGTAGATGACCCTGGCTTGTGTTCTGGAGAACATGGAGGAAGTGTGTAACAGGGAAGATATTTTTAGGAAAATTCACTTGCAAGTTGTCACCCTGGACTTATTGCACTTCACGGGAACCCTCTCTCCCCCCATCTTCTGTCTCTTCAAACTCATTTTCATCCTTCATTCAGTTTGCCTCTCTGACTATCTCCTCCTCACTCCAATTCGATTTGATCCAATTCCACCATTTGCTTCCTTCCAATCATTATCACTACTCAACCTTTCCATCAGCTAGCTTGCCGGATCTATCCACTCGCATCCTACATCAAACTCCCTCAAAGCATGTCATGTTGGCGACAATAGAGCCCAAGCTTGTGGCATTTATGTCCACATTCTGCACAGTGAGCTCCTCTAAAGACCCAAATAAGTTTATCTCCATCCGCCCTAACCCTCGCCTCCCTCACAGAGTGAGATCCTCCACATCTAGAGCCCAAGCTTGTGGCATTTATTTCCACATTCTGCACAGTGAGCTCCTCTAAAGACCCAAAAAAGTTTATCTCCATCTACCCCAACTGTTGCCTCCCTCACAGAGAGATCCTCCACATCCTAAAAATGTTTATACTTTATATCCTTGTAGAAACAATCTTCATCTATCCAATTTCTCATACACACATATCCTAGGCCTATTTTGATCGAAATGTTCATCTCCTTTTTATATAAACCCTCCAAATATTTCTCCACCTTAGTCACAACCCTAAATGTTCTCTTTCCTTTGCAATCAACCTCCCTCACCATAGTAGAGAAACATACTGTAGTCAAAAGCACGTTCAATATTATACTCTCTTGTGGAGTTATGTAATTCTGAAATTATATGGGAAATTTGGACAATTGTGGGAAGGTTGTCTTTGCATAGGGAGTCATGTGATTCCTAGGAATTCAATCATGGTGAGATCTGGGATACTGGGGCTACCCCTCTCTTGCAAGTTTGTGAACCGTGGCTTCCACTGCCTACTTTCTCCTACCATTCCTTCTCTCCCCCCCTTTTGGACAAATGAGGATCATGTTAGATATCAATGCTCCACTCTCGCGTGTAACTACGCGGGAACCAGCTAACTCTACTTGTAAGCCCCCCATATGAGGAGAAGGCATTTGAGTAGCTCGGTTATCCGATAGGTCCTAGTTTGGACACTAGATGGGGGCCATGTGTGGCCTGATAGCTGGATGGAGTTGGCACACTACCAACTAGGCTACATGCAAGTGCGGGAAGGCATCCCATGATTGACCGCATAGATGGAGCATTTCTCGGGGTAGCCCACTCTCAAGTTGCGGGACCAGTTTGGAGTCCCAAATGATCCCGGATGGTTGTGGGCCGAATGGTGACCATAGGTCAGTTGCTCTGTTTTACACCACAGTTCTATCGTGTGGTCGGTGGCCTGTTTTGGGACCGACCGCTAGTCGATCATTTTGGGTGGACTGGGTCAGTCACCCAATAGGGTCTAACCGACTACGACTGGTGGCTAAATAAGAGCAAGCTCGTGAAGCCCATTTCATCACTAGCTTCAGCAACCCTGATTCCTTAGTATCCAACCTCCGTCCTCTATTGTTTCTAACTCGCCATTGAAGCTTCTTTCATAGGAGCACATGGTTGGGAGGCAGCGCCATCTATTGTATCAGTTCTACAGTAATCAAATTTTTTATTCTCCATAGTATCTGCTTTTCTCTCTTGCGTACAAGATCCTGTTATCTGTTGAGCACAGACAACGTATTGTTTTCTTATAGATCAACAGCGTGCAGGCCCTACATGGGAATTGGTAAACCATGAATTTGAGAATGAATTGGATACGAGACCAGATTGGGTCAACATAAAGGGAAATAAATTTTTGGTTTGGGATGGAAACCATCGACTCAAGGCATGGTTAGGGAGGATAAACACAGCTACATTCTTTTGCATTTAGTGTATGCAAAATTTATTTATAGCATGTGCTTTTTTTTTCCCTTTTAAATATTAAGAGTGAACTTGCTTTACAATGTATTCAAATATGATGGATCGGCACATTCTAGTTTGTTGCAAGTTCTTGCAGTTTGAGTGTACACAAGAGGGTGAGGTGCTGTTAGCACTAGCTAAGGTCAATAGGTATGAATCCATTATCATGCTTATTGTTATGCTTTGACTTTCAAGTTTTTTGGTGTCTTAAAATGGTCGTCTAACCAATTGCATGTCCATGTGTAGGGTTGCACATATACATGTCCCGTACACTATCGCACATGATATATTTATGACACAAAAATTCGGCACTGCAAACAAAGACACTCATGCACTATTTTGGAGTGGAGGACAAAAGATTGGTTTAGGGTATGTTGTTGAAGGAGAGAGAGTGGATTGTGTTTTTCACTGTTTGTTACATCCATTAGGAAAAAGAGAGTAGATAGCAATTTTGGAACATAGATATCAGATGATGCATGAGGAATAGAGTAATGAAGTGGACTAGGAAGTTGTAGACCATTGAATGAGCTATGACTTTGTTTTTGAATTCATGTCAATTGGAGATCTAGAGAGAGAGATACGTTTCATTTTATCTCTATAGTTTGTGTTTTTCATTGGTTATTACATCCATTAGGAAAAAGAGAGTAGACAACAATTTTTGGACATAGATATCAAATGATGTGTGAGGAATAGAGTAATGAAGTGAACTAGGAAGTTGTAGACTATTGAATGAGCTATGACTTCATTTTTGGAATAATGTCAATCCACTCACGTAAATCGTGGCCGCTCACCTAAAAATTTTACCCCTTTGAATAAGGGATCTAGTGGGATCCTTAATATACTCATTCATCTTGCAGCCAATAGTTCCTCTATTTAGTTTCCTTGCAAGGTGCAACTACTTTGACTCACTTGCATGGATGTTTTTATCAAAGATATGCTTATATATTAGTATAAAATATTGGCAAAAGTTTATCGAGCTAAATTATATATATCAAAAAATATCTAGCTACACATATCTGAAAATATCTAGCTAGATATAATTAAGCTCAATAAGTTTAAACCCTATTCAATGCCAGAGAAAATATGCAATAGTCATGTTAGGTTTGATGATATGGGAGTTGGTCAATGATCAATGATTAAAAATTAACATGTGGGGTAATGATATTTGACACCCCCTTGCATTGACATGATGTGGTCCTATGCCAAATCATTGAATGAGATATTGCAGCTATTCTCGAGGTAGATCCTTGTTGAAAATGTATTTTGCATTGTCCTTTGTCAAGTGGTAGATCAATCTAATGAGCTCATCTTCAATCAACTTTGTAATGGAGTGGTAATGAAGCTTGATGTGTTTTGTGGAGGCAAGGAACATAAAATTCTTTACAATTGCCATTGAAAATATAACTGCTATCACAATAGAACTCCTCTACTTCATCACTTTGTAAGACCTTCATTTTGTGAAGAGTCTATCTAATCCATAAAGACTCACACAATCACATACACTTTGACTACTTATAACAATGACAAAGATAATATTGAAGTCTTCTTTTAGAGTCAAACCCATCTCATAGCGACTTGTAGCATGAAGAAGTATCCAAAAGTGGATTGCTATGTGGTCACATCTCTGGCCTAGTTTGAATCACAATACCTATGGAGGGCAATTTTCCAAGTCCACTCTGGTAGGTGATTCCATATCCTAGTGTACCCTTCAAGTACTAGAGCATGAATAAGTTGATAGGTTCTTGGGATATTCTTGAAGCCTAGAGTTGAGTGTCTTGGGAGCTATCATGAGCATTTGCACCCTACCTTTTCCATCATGTTGTGTGATTCGGGCAAAATTCCCAAGTTGGGCTGAGGTTACAAGAGAGTTTGGTGAGGATGCATCAATGACTAGAGAAAAGGAAGGTGCTATGAAGGAGAAAGGTGAGGATTTAGATGGGGTTCCCACTAGTAATAGTGCTGAGGAGTTTGACCACCCAACATAATTGGAGGGCCTCACAAAGAGTATTGAGGTGGGAGGCTACGTGGATTCACCGATCTTGATGATGCTATCATGAAGCAAAGACTAAGAGAATGTCTAGGGAGATTGTGAGAAAGCCTTGGTTCGAGAATGCCAAAAAAGGCATTCTATGGAGTGTAAAATCAATCCACATGATGTCAAATTGGAGCTTCTGCACTTGGAAAAGGGAGGGATAGTTCTATCTTTCACCACCAGGATTTCCTCATGCGAGAGTTGGAAGAGTTCATTTCCTATGAGTGTGACATCCCCTCTTTGGGGTATTCTACTAGGTTTCTTGGAAAAGGATTCTTCCTTCTTTTCATGGTGTCTAAACAACTCAGGTATGAAATGGGGAGAAGATCCCTAAATTTTTTGGGTGCTCTGGTTTTGGTCATTCCTTGTTGTACTGATTTCAGCATGGATGAGTTCATGTGACATGAATGCCCCATTTGGATCAACTTTGTGAATCTTCTAGCTATCCTTGGAGACTCAATCGAATGTATTACTTTATCATTGGCTCATGTTCTCTTGGTTCCCCCTTTGACCAAATAGATGGATTATGTCAGAAGGGCTTGGATATTGTGGGGCAGGAGTCAAGATGTCATAGACTTTATGGAGGTTGAGATGTCATGGGATGGTTATTGCACAGCAAGTTTGTTTTGGTGCCTTTCCTAATATATGTTGAGAAGCCACTCATGGCTTTGAAAAGTGAAGAAGTGAACCATGGAGAGTGGTTGGAAGAAAAGGTAAGTTCAAGACTCCAATGCCAATGGAGCCTGTAGACTCTTTACTTGTTGTCTCTTTGACTACCACGACTATACTGCATAGTGAGAAGGGTAAGGTTTTTTCTGATAAAGTTGATGCCTCTAGTAGTTTTTTGGGTTATCAAAAGGCTTCTTTGTAAGATCATCATGGGAGTAGAGTGGATGTGGTTAACATTGTGAATGGAAACTTGAGTCATCGGGAGGTGGTGGAGGAAGAAATGCCTAAAGCCTATCATTGCAAACTGCTATTGGATGATTCTCAAGAAGCGAGGAAATTTGTCTATCCAAATAACCAAGTTGTCGGTGCTCATGATACTTGGTCTATTTCAAAGAAGCTAAACCACACAACTAGATCTATAGGTTATGGTAAAGAAAATCATTTAAATTTCCTTAAATATGTCTATAGGGCTTTCGCAAACCAATAATGGGGGAAGCAAGCTAAAGTTGGAGAGTGTCAGGTCAATGAATGTGCTTTTGTGGAATGTACATGGATATTGTAGTTTGACAAAGCAACATTATTGTATTTTTGTATTGAGGAAGATTAATGCTAACATCGATTTGCTTCAAGAGTGGAAATGTGGGGATAAAGATTCATTTTGATGCACTATGGAGAATTTGGATTATAACGCTAGTAAACTGCCAATTTAGAGGTAAGGATGGTAGTGCTTGGTATAATTGCTAAAGTCTCCTTGGGTTTTAGGGAGTGCTTCTATCATAAGGGTGGTTGCCATTGTATAGCAATGCTTTTAGTACGTATCCCCCAACTCTCCAAGTGATCAATTGACTTGTTGGCTATCTCTTAAATTCAATGTACAAGGGAATAACTTGTTGATAGGGGATATTGGAACTTTACTGAACCAGCAGAGGACCATTCTCACTACAGTAACACTGGATCTTGCCAAGAGTTTGAGGCCTTAGAGGAGTTAAGCCTAGAATTAGCTCGATTGGATTGTATGGAGCTGGATCCAAGTGGACTTGGAGACTTTTCATGGTCTAACAAAAGTAAGAGAATAGAATTTATGGCAAGTAGGTTGGATAGATTATATGCCTCGAGGAAAGGATGGTGGATATGCGCACCTATTCAGGGGTAGTACATTCTTTCCACGTTACTTTTTGATCATCTACTACTACATTGGTCTTTTAGTTTGCCTGTGGCATCAGGTAGATTGTCTAACTTCCTTTTCAAGTTTAATAACATCCGAATTCGTGAAAATGAATAATGATCGAGAGACAATTGTTCCTGTGGATATACAACGTATGCGGTTGCAACCGTTGACTGAAAGGTTGCGGTTGCTTGCATCTTTGGGATCTACGCTAACCCCATAGGCTGTTAATGCCTTAACACATGGCACTCACGGTGGATTGTCTGAATCCACTCCTACTTCTGATCCTGATAGAAATCAGATTAGTGTGGTCCAAAGTGCATGAACAATCATTTTGTGCTATGTCAGGTAGAGAACCTATGCAAGTAGACATCTGCTGAATCCATAGACCACATTTTGAACCATTTGCAAATAAGAAATGTTCATTTTATCCAGAGCCAAATAAGAAAGTATGTTTGTTTGATGATTGCATCAAGACTGGCACTCTCTGTTTTTGATACCCCCATCGCAACCAACAAAATGATGGTTGTACCTGTCTTCACTTGTAAGCTCAACCAGTAGCTCGACCTTTGGGATTCTTCTTCTTCTTCTTTGCTTAGCGATGCGTTTGTAACTGGCTTGATGAAACACCACTAGTATTGCTTGGTTCCTGCTTGGTTCCACACCATCAAAAACCCATACACCTACTCGTCGAGCGCATTGTTGCTGGCATCACACTCCCTCAGGCATGTCCCCTCCACATCCACCAACCATTGCATTTGGTTCGTCTGCATTGGGTCGGCCTACACTGGAACCACCTAGTGCTCACATGGAAGTTGCTCTTGAATGACCGTTCTAGGCGGTAAATTGAGATCCTGTCTTTCTTAGAGCGATGCTAGGTGCTTGAACTCCTGTGGCAAGAGAGAGGGCGCATCTGGAAGTGCCAGAAAAGGCATGTGTTTCTCAACATAATGCACAAGGGTCAGTGAGAAGGAGTGTGCGGTGCACTCCAACCACAAGCACAATCGATGCATTTTCTCCTTGAGGCACATGAGTTGGGCTATCCGTGCTCTGACTGCGTAGGCTCTTGATGCCGTAGGGGTGTTGTAGTGTGCTTCTCATGACTTCACATACTCCTCCACTACCGCCTTTCTTTTGTTTCTGCAGCGTGGTCGCCGCCCTCAAGGGGTGTACTATTATAAGAAACCCTACATATCACGTGCATTCAAAGGGTATTATTAAAACCCCTCAGCTAAAATTTATCACAATAAAAAAACCCCTCTTTACTTATGAACTAAGTTATTGTTTTAAAAAAATGAATTAAAAAACCCCTCCTGTTATCGTAATTCTGTTAAATTTTTTTCGAAAAGTTGGATTGAAATACTCCTCCTTTTGAATGCACACGGTACACTAATTTTTTTTAGTTGAGTCCCTTGAGCTACTGCTGCAATTTGGTGATGGTAGGAGTCGGAATTATTTTGGTTGTCTTTGCAAAATTGTTCATAATTGCACTAGCTCTGGAGAACCTGCCCACACCACCACCTCTATCTAGAGGAGGGGGTCTCGAAACGATGCTTCGGCATGTCTCTGGAACCATAGCACCTTGCCACCATGCAATTTGGACATCCCACTCACATCGGATCTCATCCTGGAGCATGACTAGTAGCCCATACAACTGCTCCATGTTGATAGACATCACTCCAAGAACTGTGACTAGGAAGTATGCTAGTGCATCCGATGTCCGTCTGTTGTGCAACTCTATAAAAGTGATGCAGAGGCTCTCTTCATGTAGCGTGTGCACCTAGTCCACAGACTCCTGTGTGTAGTCCGAACTGCTCTTCCTGTGCAAGAAGTCAGTTCTAGGCCTAGGCCAATTGCTGTTGAGGGGCTATGTTTTGCATCCACAAGTCCTTATTTTCTCTCTGCAACTCCTCTAGTTGCACTCTTTTGGCCTGCTGTCTTATCCATTGCCGCAACAAATGAGCTAGATAGACTCTACACCCTCTAGTTGGGTAGGCGATGATGCTAGTTATGAGGTCTGTGTAGGGATTGGCTGGCTGCCCATAGGGATGAATAGTGCTCATTGGAATGGAAGAGAGCACACCACTCGTGTTGACACTGCGGTTGTCCCTTCCACTAGCATAGAGGCCACACTGGTCTATGGCATTGATATGTTCAAGAACCTCTCCTGCCATTGACGGAGGGATGAGTCAAACTCAGCTGTGCTACCTGTCACTGAACCGATGTTGGACATCCCTGCCAGTGCGCTCACCATACTATTTACCAAAAGGGGATTGGTCACCTTGTTCAACGTTCTCCCTGCCATGCTAGTTGTCACTGTCAAATTGGGTTGGGTATCCACATTGCTTGTTGGTGCCATCATTGCTATGAACGACTAGTACTGCATCGTGACTCCACCAAAAGTCAACTGAGAAGAGATTGGTGGTGGCAAAGGTGCCATCAACACTGCTTTAGACACCAACTAGGAGGAGGTCAATGGAGGCAAGGGGGGCACTAGAGCTGTTGAGGTTGGTGTTGCCTATGTGCGAGCTTGCAATGAACTGCAACCCTCTTGATTATGCTTCCTCTTCTTCTGTTGTGATCAATTCTTGGGCCATTTGGCACTAGCGACCTGATGACAACGCCATGTACCTCTCCTTCCACTCCTTATTGGACATAGGAGAGCACAAGGAGAGGTAGGAAGAAGGTGTTGGAGGAAGAGGAGGAGGAGGAGGAGAAGCTAGGGATGCGGAGGTGTTAAAGGTAAGAGTAGAAAACAGTGAGTCTGAGGGAAACAAAAAATGTGAGCAGCTGCTTGTGAACAAGGAGTATAGCTAAATTGAGTTGCTAACGGGTCATAGTGGTGGGTAAATGCATGATGATTGTTGCTGAACTAAATATCCCATCAGTAGGTATGTGCCTTGGGGTGCCAACTCAATATGTACTATGTTACTACCCTCGTCCAAAATCTAGGGTATGGGGGGACAAGGTCCATAAGTAATATGAATGGATTTCCTTAAAAATTTTTAAATATGCAAGGGAAAAATATGAAAATTTCATGTCCCCCCCCCCCCAAAAAAATATAAGGTATATACTTTCAAAAATATGTAAGATTTTAAGATTTGTACATATTTTTCGTAATATGTGAGGCCAAAGAGGGGGTATTTTGGATGGGGGGGTAAATAAGAAAATACACTAAAATATGAAAACCCATCTCCTTTTAAATTAATGTAACTTTCTCATGTGTTACCTAAATTTCAAGATGTAAAGACATATTTGAAGCTCTTTTAGTGTAGAACACAACTATGTTAATTTGAATAACTTCTACGCATGGCATATTGTTAATTTCATCTCATACTCAAGATTTTGATAGGTTTTCTTACTAAAGAGAGTTGGCACCCCAAAGGACATGGCCATCACCACAAGGAGTGCATGATCCCACCATTGGATATTGTGTGCCTACCCTAATCCATGGAATGAGTACATCGCATGTGACTACTAGGAATGGGCATTTAATACGTCCTTCATGATGATATCTGTGCAACCAAAATCCGTTCACTAGCAACGGTAACATCCTTCCCTGCAGATCTAGCAAATAAAAAGACGAAGATCTGCAATACTCAAAGATCCAAAAGGAACCCGACCATAGCATCTTGAGCTTCCTCAGCATGTGGCCCATGCGACTGTTAAAAAGAAAGTCCAGTTGTCCCTTCTTAAAGAATTTCCTCTTGGACGCTAGGTCTACTCATCTTTTCCTTCAAGCTTGAACTATCTGGGTCAAGTAATAGCTCTTCATTCTTTCTTTCTCCAACTACTCTAGAACAACGAATTGGAATTCCATGGATTCTTGTGGAAGCAATCTGTCCGCAATTGTGATGCAGAGACTTGGCACAACATATTCCACTAGTGTAATGGCATCCACCCCGAATGCCAACTTGAATGGTGTCAAACCAATGGCAAATTTAAATGACATGTGGAATGCCTAGATTGCGGACTCCGAATGCCAACTTGAATGGCGTTAGACCAATGGAAAATTTTAATGACGTGCTATATGCCTAGATTGCGGAAAGGAACTTTTCATCCCAATCCATGCGATGACTATTCACCAGTAATGTGGTAATCCGCTTGAACTGCTTATTGGAAGAATTCGCCTGGCTGTTCACTTGCGGATAATAAGATGATGATTTTTTGTGAATGACCATGTAGAAAGTCACCATTTCCTTCACCACTTGCTTCCCTCTATTGCTCACCAACTCAATCAAACAATCGAACTAACATAACACATCCTTGTATAAACACTTGGTTGTGGAGTGTGCGGTGTTGTCTTGCTGTGCCCAGGCTTCCACCCACTTGGTGCAATAATCTGTAGCTGCTAGCACATAGCAATTCCAAGTTCATGTAGTTGTAGGCTTGAAGGCCCCATGCAGTCCAATCCCCATTTTTGGAAAGGGCCCAAAGGAAGTACTGGTGGATCCATCGGCATGTGGTCCCGATCTGAAGGCTATCCTAGCCGTTGACATAGATCGCATCGTAGAGCGAACTGGTGGGCATCCTTTTGTAATGTTGGCCACCACAACCCTGCATGTAGCACCTTATTAGCCGTAATTTCTCCCACATAGTGACCAACTACCACTCCACAATGGGCCTCCATGAGGACCGTTGCTTGCTCCTGTGGAAGCACATAATGGAGCATAACATCCAATAAGTTTCTGCGGTAGAGTTGACCAACCACTACTTCAAATCTATAGCTTTTGAGTGCTAACCACTTTTGTTGATCCCTATTGAGATAATACGGCATCTGAAGTGCATCATCTCATCACAGGATGACCATGGCATACCCTCGGTTATGAGCCCCTCAAAAGGCTCCACAATAGTCACCAATACTGCATTGAGGTCCATGTCTGGGAACTCATCGTCAATGCCGATTATGGGGCCCTATATTTCAAGGTGTGATAGGTAGTTTGCCACCGCATGCTAGGATCCTAGTCGATGTACCACCTCGAAGTCATAATCTTGCAACAGTAGCATCCATCTTGCTAGCCTTCCAGTCAAGTTCTACTACTTGACCAAGTACAACAAAGCTGAATGATCGACTGAAATGTAAAACGATGCCCCAACAGGTAGGGGTAAAACTTCTTTGTAGACAAAACCATCCCTCGGCATGCACGTTTTACCACTGAGAGTAATTCCACTCTGCCTGTGATAGTCTATGACTTGCATAATAGACTAGTCCAAACCACATTGCCTCATCCTACTACATTAAAACACTTCAATCACTCTATCTGAGTAGTCCATGAACACATGGAAAGTCTTCTCCCAATCTAGAGGAATCAAGATAGGTGCTCTAGACAGTTCCACCTTCAATTGTCAATATGCCTTCTCACATTCTGTGGACCATACAAAAGTTTTGGGCTACACATGCACCAAAGCATTCAGGGGTATGGCCATGTGACCCAAGAATAAGAGGTGGCGACCATGCCATCATATATGTCCAAAGAAACATAGGAATTCTTTTGGTTTAGCTAGTACTAGCACCTACATTATTGTTGTCATTGTGTTCGCGTCCACTACTATTCCTTCAGTGTTGATCACATGCCCCAGCAAGCGGCCACTCCGGATCACAAATGCAAACTTCACAGTGTTGAAAGCATAGTCTCAAGTGATCCAAGTGTTAGGCTTTGGTTCCAAACATGATGAGGTCATCTAGGAATTTTCTCATGAAATCTATTAAATATTTCCCAAATATCTCCTACATAGTGCATTGGAATGTCAATGGTGCATTCTGCAATCCAAACCACATGACCGTGCACACATATACCCCCAAAGCTATAATGAAAGCGGTCTTAGGTTGGTCCTCAAGCACCATCAATATGATTGTATTTGCTATAACCATCCCAAAATGAGTAGACCTAGTGCCTTGCCACTTCATCTACCATGGAATCCATATACGGAAGTGGTGGAAATGGGTCTGGCACTGTTCCCAATTTCACACCATATCTTCACCCCTTAAGTGTTGTTTCTACTTAGAGAAGTCATTATTTGTGGTTTTGTTGCCTTCTTGAAGCATTCAATTCAAGTTTCTTCCCCATCGTGAAGTCATTCTCTCTTAGTTTAAGTGTCTTTCCTATTGTTAAGCCATTCTCTATCAGTTATATAGCATCTTCCCCATCGACTTCTTTCTATGGCCTTCCAAAAGCATTCTGTTGGGGTTCTTTAGTTCAAGTGTCTTCCTTGATTGATCCATTGACACCTGCAAGTTAGTATTACTAGACTTTGTGACTCAAACCACAAGTGAGTCCCATTTTGTGGCTTACTTATTTAGATGAAAAGTTTTTCCAAATGTGATGAAGTGTACTGCATGAATATGATTGCTTGTGTATGACATTTGAAATCACTACAACATGATCTCTCTTTTGGAAATGTCAAATTTTTAAAGTCACCATAGCATGATAAAGCCTCTTCAATCCAAGAAGAGTCCCCAGATTGCATTATAGTGACTTCAATAAATTTTTATCATCACAAATGATACTCTTTTTAACATCTTGAAGATGGATCATTTTGATCTCAACATAGGGGTTTGTGATTATGCAAACATTGAAGAAACATTGAGAGAAATTTTGTTTGATTTTTTGTACAAGGTTTGCCAACATCATTGCCATCTAGCAATCTCTCTTATGTTTGACTGTGATCTCTCCATTAGTGATATGCTAGTGTCTTCATAGCATATGTTGAATAGATAGAGGTCTAATTTAAAGAGTACACTTCAAGGGATGAAGTGATGATTAAGGGTTGCTAGTATGTGTACCTCAGTGATATCTGGGCTACAACAGATTAGGCACAAAAGGTAAATAGAGATGTAAGTAGGGTGCCACTAAATAAAAAGATAATCGACATGGCATGTTCCATTCATAATTAAAATGCCATCTAGTTGAATACATGTATGGCTTTGTCTGCTATTTTCATATGGTGCTTGAAGAAGATGGACTTTAGGAGGACATTCAAGATGTAGGGGAGGAAAGTAGATAGGATACTGCAAGCACAAAGGATGAGCAAGAACCAAGAGAGGAGGACAAACAAGATAGTACTAGGGAAGAGGATGACAAAGCCCGTGAGATTATTGATGGGATCAATGTAGAGGCAGAGAGAGGTTCGGGGAGACATTGTGGTGGAGGTTCAGAGTGGAGAGAGGAGATAGCTTGTGATAGTGCCACATGGCATTAAGCACATGGCATTAAGGCGGAGACTGTTGCGGACGATCAGGAGCCGCATGCGTGCCATGTGGCATAGGGTGGTCGTAATAGCAGACTGCACAGAGATCGAATGGCAGATTGTAGAGAGACAGTGCCACGTGGCATGATGACCATATGCGTAGAGTCACAGACTCATGCCAGCCTATGACATCATCGAAGTGCATTGTCTACTTTATTGACATCGTAGGTCCCGTACACTTAATGGCATGCTCAGCCTGTGCGAAAACCAGCAACCATGCTTAGCCTGTGCAGAAGACATCGACCCACGACAGAGGGAAGAGTAGCTGCACAATGCATACTCGCGATGACAACATGTGGCAGGTTCGAGGAACACGAGAATGACCACGTGGCCTGATGATAACCTGGTGGGGAGAGAGAGAGAGAGAGAGAGAGAGAGAGAGACATGGCACTAGGGAGAGTGAGGGAGCTATATCGAGAGAGTGCCACATGGCACTAGGGGAGCGAGGAAGCATGTAGGAGAGAGAATGTATACTTTACCATGGCCCCATCTTCACCCATGTCACCCCTCTCTTAATTTTTGCAATGTAATGCATTCCCACTAAAATGTCACTCACAAATGTATGCCTCCTTTCCACAAACGTGTGTGACAACATAGAGAGAGAGAGAGAGAGAGAGAGAGAGAGAGAGAGAATACAATATTATATTATACATATTATAATATAGTATATATCATAGTAGATAAAATATATAATATACTATATTTATATTTATTAAAAATACAATATAAATATATATATATATTTATTTATTTATACATATGAGAGAGGGAAAGAGAGAGAGAGAGAGAAATTCATGCTCCTACCTTGGAAGAAGTGTTTAATGGCCATTGATGCCAAAAAACTATGCCTATGTTACATAGCATAATCTCACACAAAGCAACATCAAACTACACAATGAACAAAATCTAGCACGTAGTCTCAAACATTGCATGTAGTTTTGATATCGATATATTGGGAGTGAGTAGGCTGTAGATAGAAACAAGGGGGTTTGTCCCTTCTCTCTATACAATTATGGACATAAGAAAGGTCAAAGCAAACTATTGTAATTAAAGGATTACAAATGCTAAATATCTTAGTGATATGAACAATATATCTCGATTGGGCTTGTGGGTTAAAATAGCAGTCGACGCAAGGTAAGACGCTATCACAAGAAAGTAGGAGGCATTCAAGGAAGGTTGAGCAAGCTGGGATAATATCCATGGGAGTACATACATTGCATTTTGGGATGAGCATGCAAGCAATGGGCTGTCAAATTGATCACATGCTAGAAGATGATTAGTGAGGTGCTCTATATCCATATTATGAGTAGTGGCGGGAATAGAAGGAACACCAAATAAGAAGTCACCCATGCTATTAATGTACCCCTGCTGGTCAAATATCTCTGCCAAGACACCTACAGTGTCTCCCACCATCTTGATGGCCTCGTTTAGAGTGTCTCCCACCATCCCGATGAGCCTGCACAAGGGTATTAGAGACACCTCCGTATCCTTCTTGATAATGAGTGTGTGCATGACCTGCTGCAATAAGTACGCCTTGATGCACTTTCCATATTGGTTACATAGTTCTCTAGGAAGGTGGATATCTCCTGCCTTTTTATCTTCAAGTAAATGTCAAATTTTAGAAAATCATTCACTCATCAACCTCAATACCCAATAGCATCACATGAACAATACGATATCATAAATAAATTTTTACCATTCTGAACAATTTCATAACCTTTACCTTGAAGCTCATGTGTTGCACCGCTACTTTGTTGGTCCCTTCATTTTTTCAAATGCCTTACTTTTTTCTGATGTAGAAGAATTGGACACTTCTTCCTCACTGATCCTCTCCAAGGAATCACATTTTGAAGAAATATGAATTCGTCTCAAAAAGATGGAAAATATTCACTGTAGAGGTCAAAATTGTAGACCATATGATCAATGTAATATACTGTGGATAACCAAACTATGTACAATAAACTGTGGATAACCAAACAATGCAATATACTGTGGATAACCAAACTGTACAGGTCCTCTGTCATAGTTCTGGGTTCCCTTTACACCGTAAATTCATATGGTAACCATATTCAAAATGACTATGTCTTTCTCATTTCTATAGGGAATATTGATCAATGTCAAGTGGATGCTCCACACCTTCACATTAGATAGTGTACAATGAGCCATGCCTCTTGGTTTAGTTTGGGTAGATTCTGATAAGTCTAGCTGAAGTTATGGCCTTAGCAAGTCTAGGTGGCTGCCACATGTCACACCATGGTTTTGCCACTTTTGCCATTTATCACCCATACCAAATTGTCACATGTAATCTATCTAACGTTTCTCTAGCATTGTCATATTTTTCCTTTTTTAGAATTTCATTTGCATGAGAACCAATTCGAACCGGCATGATTTCAAGATTTTAACAATGAGAGAAATAGCAAAAGATCAAACCAGATCCCTCCCTGAAACCCTTTGAGCTTAATGATCTCTTTCATCATATCCACGATGAAGACCTCATCGTCATCGTCTACGAAGCCTATGTCAGTGTTTTGAGGAGTTAAATGTAGCTACTTTTCATGTGTACAAGGAAGTGAAAGGTGATGCGATGGTGGAGTGGAGGACTTGCTGCTCGAGACACTGTAGATAAGCCAGAAGTCAAGCCATCCCAGGCTGTGGGTAAGAGCCAAAAGACAAATGAAAAGCTCTATTTGTAAGAATTGGCATCTCTCAATCCAAATCATAATGGAAACGAGGAAAGCTGCTATGTTCAGCAAAAGCAACTCCTGCTCGGCTGACCTAACGTTCTCGGCACGCTCTCTTCGTTGTGAATCAGGCCTTTTCCACTTTTGTTCTCGAAATGGAACGGAAACCCTCAAAGGAATTGCCATCATGATAAAGGATTCTTGGACAAGCATTCACAAGATTGCATGGACATTGCTTCGTTCCTCGCAAGGATTTGTGGATGAAAATGCGAAATAGTTCAGATGTTGCAATGGCAAGTGGATGTGGGATTTTTGGCATGGTCAATCTACAGATTGAATCCGATTGTTTTGTGGCAATGCCACCCCCTTTTAGGCAAGTTCTCCTTCTCGTCGTCTGCAAGTTCGAGCAAGAGATGATATGATGGACATTAGACTCACATTTGATGTATACAACAGGGAGAAGAGATCGACGGTTTGAACAATGATAGCTTTCCGATCATTCACCCCAATCCGGAGGTGTGTGGCAGTTTTAGTGCTGAACTCATTGAACGCTTACCTGAGCATAAAGTTTCACGGAAAACTTTTCACAGAATTTTTTAGTAACAGAAATAGGTCACAAGTGAATGAGCTTTTACGTGTGTCCATCAAACCAAAGTTTGTTCCAAGGAATGCGCTTTTCTCGCATCCAGCTTCATTGAGTTTTTCAAACCTGCAACGTTGTTTATGTCAGATAGGCACGGCCAACAAAACAGATGGCCGAATGGCTTTAGAATCACGGGCTGGTAAGCTGCATTGCCACACCGCCGACAATCAAGCACGCTTGAAGGATAACTGGCAAGGACCTTCAAGTCTCGTCTAAGTTTACGATATTCTGCTCTGCCTCTGCATCGCACGGAACAACAATGGAAGATTCGCCACAACAGAGAGCCAGACGATGAAAACCATGAGCCACAATCAATTAGAAGGGGGGTGCGGGTCTACTGGGCACCTCCGTTTGGCTCTGGGCTGAGCCGTTTGCGCTCGGCGCAAATGGCCAAGCCTCCAGCGGGTCGAACTCTTTTGGCTCTCTACATATTGTTTGCGCCCAGCGCAAACCCGTCTTCCACAAGCCTCGATTCCACATTGGGCATTTGGTCCTTCCGGCTTGTAATTTCCACATTGGGCATTTGGTCCTTCCAGGACTGGTTTGCGCCCAGCGCAAAGGGCTTGTCGAGCCACCGCAAGGGAGGAGGGGCCATTTGGCTCTGCCAATAGGGATTTGCGCCCAGCGCAAACGGGGAGTCGAGCCACCACAAGGCCATTTGGATCTGCTAGGAGCCATTTGCGCCCAACGCAAATGGTCGTTTGTGGAGAAAAATAGTGCAGCCAACAATCCGGGAAGAGGGAGGAACCAGGCGCAGGAGGTTCGATGGGCTATGCGAGGGAGGTTCAAGAGGCGATTGGGAAGGCCGCGTGCGGAGGCAGACTTATCGGATAAGGGCGAGTCGATGGGAAATCAATACGCACTTGGCAAGGCTTGGTAGGCGCTCGAAAACATAAGAGAATCGTGAAGCAATTGGGCAAATCTTTAGAGACAAGGGAAGGAAGCTCGCTGCGCTTGCAAAGGGTTCAAAGCAAGCAGACATAAAACAGAAGACGTTTAGAGTGGCGTGTGGTGAGTGCTTACCTTTGAGTTGTGGGCGAAGCCATGAGAAATAGAGGCGGCAATGGGCACTTAGTCGGGAGCCAAGTGTGTGGAGCCGGGCATAGAGGGAGGAGCCACGAGGCATGATGGAGGAGGAGGGGGGCAAAGGCGAGGTGGGAGGGGTTTCAGGAGTGAGGAGGGATCTCTGGAGGATAAGTTTGGAAAAGATAGGAGGAGGATAAGCCTTTCAATGTGAATCCATTGTGTCCAAAATTGTTGAACACTCGAATGAAGAATGATGCACTTTTCAAGGGTCTACTGGGAAAGAAGTGTGATGTCAACATGGTGCCCTCTATCAAGGATGGAGGGTCGCTAAGGTGCCATTTTTGCAAGAAAGTACCTATGGGTATTAGTGTGTGCTAGAGAGCTCACTATGTCATGCCCCATGATCACACAAAGTACACGTTGGAACATCAAGGAAGAACTTGATGAAGATAACATCGTTGGTGCAAGAAGCTCTGCAATCAAATTGCATTGCTGGAACAAGGAAAATACAAATGGATGTGACACTAAGACTAATAGAGTAAATGGTAATGAATTCTAAAAGGCCTCTCGAGTCTCATTTTGGTGATGTTGAGTTGTATAACATTCTCGAAGAATTGGAGACTCTAGCAAGAACACGCAGGTATCTCAAAATCCTTTCTCGTTTTGTTTCTTGGTGTTTGAAAGTTTTCGATGATAAATGGGTATTCTACCTTCATTTTAACCAAGCTGAAAGACATTGTTGGGAAGGCAAAAAGGAAAACTTTACTTGGCAATGGAGGGCTAGACAGTATCTTGGAGCTGAAACAAATATGTGAATGCCTATTTCTATGCTTTATGTGAATGCCTATTTGCCTATGCTTCTTTAATCTATGGAACATTGACCAGGTCATGGTACGATCCGGCTATTCGAAAGCAAATTTTTATGGATTTATGGTGGCTGATGAAGCACAAGCAGGGTGGTTGGCAGTACGACATGTGTTCAATGGGGGTCATGAGATAGAAGGAAGGGCCTCTTCCACTGGGAGCAAAGTTTGCATCGACACCAGGCATATGTAGCGACTGGACATCGTGTGGAGCACAAGGAGTTATGTGAACGATGGTGTCTAAGTCAAACAAGGGAGGAGGCAGACCAACTATTTGAAGAGATACATGCATTTTGGAGGCCAGGAACTGTTATAGTAGCCAAGGAACGTTACATGGAGAGTTGGCTCAGTTGGTGGGGAGTAAGAATTCAACATTGGGGAAATTTGGAAGGAGCGGTAAGGGACGCAAGTAGAATAGGATGTTGTTTAATTTTTGAAATAAAAGTGACACTTGAGATATAATTGTGTATTGACATCATTTGTAGGCAAATCCAAAGCCCTGGAGCAACCCCAATATCTACTGTGAATCTCTCAAAAGCAAAACACCACAGTTGGCTAGCAGGAGAAGTGTTCAAAACAAAGATATGTCTATATGATGCTGCAGTTAGTGATCTATGCAATGCAATTATCCAAAGTGCAAAGCAAAATGCATAATAATGATGAGGGAAGACACATAGGACATGGTCCATCCATAGCAACCCTGCAATAGAGAGCGAGAGAGGGAAAGACACGCAAGCCTTTAGAGGTGGTACACGTCATTAGAGATGAGATAGCTGGATCCCCTTTATACAATGACAGAACACACCTTGAAGGTGATCGGGAGACTATCTAAAAGAGAAGAAAACCAGCAAATGTAAGAGGACCTGAGGAGGATACCACCTGAGGGGGATACCAGCCACAGGCCAGAATATGATCATGTCAACCAACCTAGGCAAATTAGAGGATGGCCTCGGAGGATACTGACAGGCAATGAACATGAAAGAACAAAAACCAGCTCAGAAGGTCAACAAGTTCATGCTGAACAAGATAAGAAAATGGTGGTTGAGCGAAAGGTGGCAGAGGCATTTTAGGCAATTCAAAGGACCAATGTGGGAAGTTGGGTAAAGTGTTTAGGGTGGACAGTTAAGAGAAGAAAGTGCAATGAGATAATCTCAAAACACAACCTTGTTTGTTTCTTTGCTACCAGGAAACATCCTTATGGCTGGCCAGTATCTCAAATGGTGTGGTTCTGCAATACAACATGCACGCATGCATGCATGGAATGTTGACTCCAACATTAGTCCAGTACCATATACCATCCCGAATGTGTGGCTTGTGCAAGAAGGTACATCCCTTACACAAGAAGAGGTTGACTATCTCACAGCTACAGGATCCAAGTTGGAGAATGTAGGCTCTAAGGGCAATGAAGAAAGGAATGAATGTGCTAGTTCAAGCAAAAACATGGCCCAAGAAGATTTAGGTGTGTCACCACCCCATGCATACTATAGGTCAAAAGTGTCAAAAGGCAGCATGGCAAAAGTTTCATCTTGTAATGACCCTTGATGCACGTGTCGTAGAGAGGAAGGTGGTGAAGCTTGGTGAGCATGAAGATTTTGTGATAGAAATCAACAGCAATAAATCAGCTCGCTCTTCCTGATATGAAGTGTCAATAAAGGAGAGACTAAGTTGCACGTGTCCAAACTTTGAAGAAAGGGAAGGAGCTGGAAAGTCATACTTGGCTTGCAAGCATATTTATTTTGTGTTTATGCGAGCCTTTGGACTTGATCCAGAGCAGCATTGGTTTACCCACCATCAGCCCATGTTGAAGATGCAAGAAGTGAGGCTTGCCCTCACAAGAGAGAGAACTTCTTTGTAGAAGGCCATGACCATGCCACTGCACTAGCAGTTTTGGGTTTTTTTTGTTATTTTGGTTTATGTAGGCTTCAAAGCTTCTTCTAGTTACTTATGTGGATTGCATTCAATAGACTATTTACGGATTGCATTTAGTTATGGTTCAGAAGTGAATGATTGGATGGTATTATATAACTTGATAAACTTACACGGATTTTTGTTGGTTTTCATGAATATTTTGTCAGTATGGATGCAGATCTCAATACAATGTACAAAAAAATTAAATAAATAAGTCCATGACATGAGACAAATGGAGTAGAAATAGTGATGTATGTGTAAATGCTTGAGGTTGAGTTTTAGCCATATGTTGTGTATAATTCCATTGTTTTTTAGGGAAAGTTTTTCATAAATCATGTGTGTAAATGATAACATTGAACCCTATACTTTGAGATCTCATGCAAAAAGAGAACTCAGGCTACTCTGTTCTGCTCGCCTAAACTACATTGCTCGCCTAGGTCCACTCGCCTAAATTTCTTATTCCATTCACGGCACGTAGGATCCACACCATCTCTTGATAGATGTAGGTCTAAATTGCTCTATCATAGTACAATAATGGTCAAACTAAATTGAAGCTAACTAGATAGATATGCTTAATCAAGAAGAAAGTTTTGTGGTTTTGCATTTGTGAATTTGTGTAAATCATGTTGTTCTTTTGCTATATATGGTAATCAGGTACAACTATCATGTTGTTCTTTTGCTATTTGGGTTGTGTTTTTGCTATGCTCATTTTTTTAAAAAAAATCAAAAAGATTTCCTATATCAAGAAGACAATGTTCTTGCTTGTTTTCTTAAAGAAACAACTCATTCTCTATGTAGATAATTGCAATTACTAGATAGGAAATTATACATGCTTGCTAATTTGTTAGATAAAGACTTCATTTCGTAATGATAGGAAATGTAGAACCCACTCTATTCTCCATATAAGAAGTAAGAATTCGTACATATCAATATATGTGGGCTATATAGGAAATACAATTCTTTACATAGGAAATGTGAAATCTACTTCACTCTCCATATAAAAACTCACATTTCCTAGATAGCACTATATAGGTGATAAAATTCCCTATATAAGAAACCCAAAATCCACTTCATTCTCCATATAAAGACTCACATTTCCTAGATAGATAAGTAGGAAAAAAATTCTCCATGAATTTCCTAGTTAGCTAGCAATTCACTATATAGAGAATGGCCATTTAAAGAAATGACTCTTTTCGATATAGTTGCATTAGATTATTGTTTTGCTCTTGAAACACAAATAAGCGCCATCATTTTTTCCCAAATAAGTATTTATCACGTTGGGATGATGTTCCCTATGCCTATGTAATTACTCTGATCATCTCCTATCTTTGTATTACTTGTGATGCTCCCTCCACCTATGTTATTACTCTGATCATCTCTTGTCTTTGTATTACTCAATACTTGCTACTAAGACATCACACATTTTTATTTTATACAAGAGAGAGAGGTTGCTTATCATGATACTAATCCCATCTCAGAATTTCCATCATAGGCATTGTCCATCACCTCTATACTTATGCCATGATATTGAGAGGGTGAATAATATTTGTTCTCTCTTATCCTTCTTATAATTGCACTATCAATACTAACTCATGCTAGTTATTGATTTTTTCATTGATTATAATTTATTTCATGTCTTTCCCTTTTGTGTAATCACCAAATAATGGTTATTATGCATATCTCCATGCCCACACATTCATATATATGTATATAGGATCCCCCATAGCTGCCTCTTGCAAATAATCTTTTTTCTTAGTAATCCTATAAATATACCTCTTTAATGAACCCACATCTTACATCTTAAACTATGATGCCTTAGGATTTAGTTTTGACCAATAGCAAGCACTCAAGGTCTATGACATATGTAGTCCCATAGGCAAAAATATGATGAGTCTATCATGTTTTAATCATGCATGGATGTAGGTATTAGTCCCTAACATTGGAGTAACTCTTAATGATATTTTCGATGAAGAGAAGTTAGCTAAACTCTTTCCATTGATGAAATACGTTTGAAATATCTTCTAGTACCTTGATGTATTCACTTATTTTTAAATATTAAAACTTTCATTATATCCACTTGTACATTTTTTGCTTCCATGTCATTTGAATAACTAGTCTTGGCTCACTCTTTGATTTTCAAGGGTGATTCCTCCTAGGCATAGAAATCTCTCTCTCTCTCTCTCTCTCTCTCTCTCTCTCTCTCTCTCTCTCTCTCTCTCTCTCTCTCTCTCTCTCTCTCTCGTACAACTCCTAAATAATGGTATGGTTACCCTTATATTAAAGATTGAAATATAAGAATTATACCAAAGGACTATGTAATTCTCTCTCAAAATAAGTATGGATATAGGAAAATAATAGAAGTATTTGGTCCCATTTGGACCTCACACCATGACTAGCAAGACATGATAAATAGTTGATTGATATTGTAAGACTACCCAGCTAGATATGATAACTTCTTACTCAAATTCACATAGAGGGCCAAAGCTATAATCACAACAAGTTTTCCACAATCAAAATGTTATCCATAGATGCTATAAGCTAGGGTACTCGAAAGGTCCCAACCTATGTGAAGAAGATGGCACAAACCCTTGTGTTAGCACAACCTATTGTCACTTGAGATTTGGGTAGACCTACGATGTGCCCATATGCGTGCATAGCATGCAGTCCATTTATAATGGGGTAATCACACAGGCATGCTTTGAAGAGGAGTAAAATGTGTCTTGTTGCTAATTTATTTTAATGCCATGCATGATCTTGGGCATGAATGTGTGAGGTATGGCAGATCACAATGCACAAAAGTTACAAACCACAATCTTATAATGAAGCCTCATCATTGATTATTAAAACATGAGAATGTATAATCTCAACCTTAGACTAGAGGAATTCTCTCCACCAATGAGGAAAGCATCTTAACACTAGTTTGGTGGAAGGACATAAAAATGTCCTGGGACACTTTTATGTCCTATCAATTTAGCAACTTCCTAGAATTATTCAAAAGCATCGATAAGGTATTTTGGGGTTTTGATTGTTTTCCATAATAGCTTATATGCTGAAAAAAAACTTGAAATTATTATGGATTGGAACTTGCACCTATTACTTTGAGTTCTACCAAAAGTTTTGAGGTGAACCTAACACCGCCGACATTTCAAGCTATTTTCTCAAGTTTTAGATAAAACGGCCATACTTCTTACTTAGAATGAGTTTTCTTAGAGTTTGTAAGTCTTGGAGTCTAAGGATAACTACTATAACACATGTTTGTATTTCCTCGAAGCTAGATAATCTTATTCATTATGATCTATGGCCTTAAATGTAATTTTAGTGAGTGCTGATGGCAAGGGAAAATCGATCTTTTACAAATTCTTTGACATGTCTAATAAGTTCCAAACTCAACCATACTTAGTACATGTCTTCAGTAGGATGTAATGGAGTAGCAAGAGTTTTTAGGGGACCTAATGTCATGTAGAACACCAAATTCAAATCATATATTAATTGTTCCTTGTGCTGTAATTCACGCTAAATTCAAGATAGAAGGGTTAAAGGATATCACAATAACCTTAATACACTTAAAATTATACTTATAGAGTGCCTCTAATCATGAATGAGTGATACCAATTTAAGAAATTTATATGCAAAAGACTTATATACATGATAATTCAAAACTATAAAAGTGAGATTTATGTAAAATCTCTTTTAGTTTTAGCCTTTATTGTAATGTGGTAACTTTCCCTTATGATATAATATTGTTATAGTTAAGATATGATGCTTTGTGTGGCTACTATGTGTAGTATAAAAAGATGTTTATTTATATAATGCAACTTGCTAGGTTGACCACTCTTGTTATAAATTAATCTTGCCAAAATGATTTTTAAACAAACTTTTATCACTCATAGATGTTTGATATACTTATAAAAACTTTGTAAAAAATGCTAGCTCCTTGAAATCAATTTTATTTTTAGGCATACTAGATAAAGTTTCAAATCTAAGTACTATTTGGGCGAACAACCATGTTACCATACATTTGTGAGCATTTTGTAATCACATGTAAGTTTTTTGTGCTCCTTTTATTTTTAGATAATAGTCCTATGAGTCTACCTTAAGCTCAAGAGAGGAAACCACCAAAAAACACATCTACAACAAGTTGTGATATTTTTGCCAAAATCTCAAAAGGACACTTTTATGTCCTGTTATGCTACCAAACTAGTGTTAAATATTAGAGCCTCATCATTAGTGGATCCTTATTTTTTTTATTAGAGCATGAATTAAGTCTCCTAATCAAGGGATTGTTTTGAGTCAAAAAGTCCCCTAATGAGGAGTGGGAAAATGGGAGTGGAGTAGGAGAGAAAGGAGTTAAGTAGGACGTGGAAGTGAAGCAGGAATGTAAGGAGCTCAGTAGGAAGGTCAAATATTGCGATTGGGGAAGTAAGTAGAAGTATATGAAACGAGACGTGGGGTAGAAGTGAGAGTAGAAGTAGATGAAATGAGAAGTCACAAGGAAGATGTGAGAGTGGAGAAGAGTGGGAGCAGAGTGGTGGTAGGGAAGGTGTGAAGATAGTGGGAGAGAGGAAAGGAGTCTCACTTGCGGCTTCCTCACATACACAAAGGGGGAATACACACACAGGTGGAGGCTGAAAACAGTTTTCCTCTTCTTAGTTGTGAAAGCCAAAAGAACTCTAGTACAAAGAAAATAGAAGAACCCTATATGTGGGTCTCAAACCAAACTCAACTAACTAAGGTGGCATACTAACTGAGCCACGAACTAGAGTAGATAAGGATAGCTGTCATCCAGCTATTATTCGTGGGCAGTGTACCAACTGCATCTGCAGCTAACAAGTCGGTGACATAAATGCACAACGGTCACCCTGGCATATCAGGAGTGGAGCTCGATATCTCAACACTCCCCCTCGAGCTCAATCCGAATCCTTGCACACCAAGCAGGTCTCTGAACTTGCACAGCTTCTCTACGCCCAATGCTTTTGTGAATATGTCAGCTACCTGATCCTCTGTGCTGACATAAACTAAATCAATAAGACCTAGTAAAACCTTCTCCCGCATAGTGATAATGCACCTCAATGTGCTTTGTTCTAGCATGATAGACTGGGTTATTTGCCAAGTGTATACTGCTCATGTTGTCACAATAAATGACAACTGGCCCATCTATAGAGTGATGCATATCATAAAGTAGCTTATGCAACCAAACTACTTCACATGTAGCCATTGCTGCAACCCTGTACTCAGCCTCTGTGCTCGACAAGCAACTGTAGGCTGTTTCTTGCACTCCCAAAAGAGAACACATATCCACTGGTAGATCGTCTATCAGAAGTACTACCAGCCCAATCAGTATCAGTGTATCCATGCAATTGTATGTGAATCCCAGCCTCATAAAATAGTCCATACTCAAATGTGGTTTCCTTGGAGCTTGCATAAACTGACTTACCAATCCAATAGCATAGCTTAAATCTGGCCTGGTAATAGTCATATAAATCAAACTTCCTACTATGCGTCTATACATAGTAGGGTCTTCCAGAAGCTCACCTGCATCTGTGCTCAGCTTCACATTTTGCTCCAAAGGAACTGAAATAGGCTTACAGCCTGTCATCCCATATTTGGACAGCATGTCCAATCCATACTGTCTCTGCAAGAGCTGTATCCCACTTGGTGATCTAATCACCTCAATGCCCAAGAAATAGCACAGCTCTCCCAAATCCTTCATCTCAAACTTCTGCTTCAATAGCATTTTCACATGAAGGATATCTTCATCACTATCACCTGTGATGATCAAATCATCAACATAAATGACAAGCAGCATCATCCCTTTCTCTGTTTTTCTCACATAGAGTGAGAAATCTGCCTTGGAAATTTGAAAGCCAATAGTGACAAGATACTGTCCTATCTTGTCAGACCATGCTCTAGGTGCTTGCTTCAAGCCATACAAGGCTTTCTTCAACCTGCAAACAAACTCAGGATGAATAGCATGAACATAACCTGCTGGCTGCTCCATAAAGACCTCTTCTTCCAAATCACCATGCAAGAAGGCATTCTTTACATCCATCTGATGTAAAGACCATCCCTTTGATGCAGCCATAGCAATGACTGCTCTTACAGTTGCCATCCTTGCAACCGGACTGAATGTTTCTTCATAATCAATGCCGTATGTCTGTGCATACCCCTTGACAACTAATCTTGCCTTGTATCTGTTCACAGAACCATCTACATTGTGCTTGATCTTATAAACCCACTTACAGCCAACTGCATTCTTGTTTTTAGGCAAAGGCACCAATTCCCATGTAGCATTTGCTTCCAAGGCATCCATTTCTTCATCCATGGCTTTCTCCCATTTTTCATTTCCCATGGCTTGCTCAAAAGAAGTGGGTTCTGGTTCCTGTATCACTTTGACCATATAGGCATAGTGAATGGTTGTAAATCCATCATATTTCAGCCTATCCACAGGATACGTAGCTCTAGTAGACTTGCACAAAATAGGCTCACTTCCGGGTGCTCTCAAAACATCCCTGGTCTTCCTTACTCCAGGTGTAACAACAGAAGGAATACCCAACTCATCATCAATGCTCTGTTCTGAGCCGCTGGATTCACCATCCACATAAGAGTGACCTGCATTCACATCAACCATGGGCTGATCTCCTTCTCTTTTCCTTTTCGTGATACCTGCGTACCACTATCTGCATTGATTTGAGGAGATTCTCCTGATCTCAATCTACCTGTCCATGGCGAAGTATGTGAACCACTACTAGAGGACACTATAGGTCCACTGATATTTTGTGACTGCTGCATTGAATTCTGTGTAGCATTACCATTTTGTGCATCTACATCAATCATCACATTTACTAGTTTATACCAGCTGCTCATCTCATCAAAAACAACATCTCTACTCACCGTAAACTTACGAGTAGAAGGGTTATAGCATCTATACCCTTTCTGTTGCAGAGAATAACCAATAAAGATGCACTTCTCAGCTTTTGGATCCAACTTGGACCTCAACTCATGTGGCACATGAACATAGGCAATGCAACCAAAAATTTTCAAATGAGAAATGTCTGGTTTCCTACCAGTATACATCTCCTCTGGCGTCATGCCATGTATTGCTGTAGTGGGAGTCTTGTTCATTATGTAAACTGCTATAGCAATTGCTTCAGCCCAATAATAATCTGGTAGATCTTTCTCATTTAGCATGGTCCGAGATACCTCTCCAATATGCCTGTTTTTCCTTTCTGCAAGTCCATTTTGTTGTGGGGTATGACTGCATGAATATTGCTGCTTTATGCCATGCTCCTGCAGGAACCTTGCAAACTCATTTGAGAGGTACTCTCCCCCTCCATCTGACCTTAGGCATTTTATTTGCTAGCTTGTTTCTTTTTCAACCATAGCTTTAAAAGCTTTGAAGTGCCCAAACACTTCACTTTTCTTTTTCATAAAATACACCCAAACTTTTCTGCTGAAGTCAAAAAGTGACAAAATAGTGACAGCCTCCAATAGATGCAGCTTTAGTAGTCCACACATCAGAGTGGATTAATTCCAAAGTCTTTTTACTCTCTTGAACATGCCTAGGAAATGGTTTCCTTGCCTGTTTTCCAAATTGACAGGCTTCACAAACCTTATGCATTTCTGTAACCTTGAATTTAGGCAATCCTGCAACAATATTTTGGGCTTGCATTGATTTAAGTCGCTGTATATTAACATGACCAATGCGTTTATGCCAGATATCAATTTATGCAACTACACCGGTCCCATGTGCAAACATTGTTGCACTCAATTCAGGCATGTCCGCATCCAATGTAAACATTCTGCCCTTCTTCTTTCCTTTTGCTATCAAGCGATCGTTATTTTTCATATCCTCAACAAAGCATCCATGAGGATTAAATCTGACCTACAAGCCCTGCTCAACCATTTAACCAACAGAAACCAGGTTCTTGGTAATGTTTGGGACATGAAATACATCAACAGGTATTTCTTTTTCCCATCCTGCATAGACAAAAGAATTTTACCAATCTGCACAATAGGATGTGCAGTATCATCACCAGTCTCCACAAATCTTGGTTTTTCCATTTTCCTTGCATCAATCCTGCATCCATTCTGCATGACCTGTCATGTGGTTTGACACACCTGAGTCAACATACCACACATCATTTCATTCTTCTACACTTGTCACAGAATTGGTCATATGCTGCACCATAAATAGATGCTCATTTCTATCATCACCCTGTCTACTAGAAGATGCATAAATGCCTTGCTACAATTTTCCATTCATGATGTCATTCTGCTTTTTGTAGCAGTCCTTAGCCATATGACCCATTTTACCATAGTAGTAGCATTCAACATTGTTGCTTGCATTTTGGCCTCTCTGCCATCCACCACGGCCTCTTTGGCTCCCCCTGCCTCTAGAGTTACCACGTCCTCCTGCATAGGACTGGTTTTCTTGAGTTTGCTGCATAGCTTGATTTCTACCACGGCCTGCAGATCGGCCTCCTCTACCTCTGCCTCTACCTCTTCTAGCATTTGAGTAGAAGACAGTTTCTTTTGAAGTTCCTCCTGAAGAAGATGCACCCCCATTTCTCTGCTCTTCAGAAATTAGAAGAGCAAACAACTCTTCAAAATCAGGAAATTTTTCACGGATGGCAATGGATGTCCGAAACTGTGCATAATCCTTTCCTAGACCATTCAAGGTCATACAAACTAGATCATCATCTTCCACTGGCGACCCAATGGAAGCAAATGCATCTGCAATTTTCTTCACCTTCATGTGGTAGTCATTTATGCTCAAATTTTCTCTCTGCACATTGTGCAACTCCTGTTTGAGCTGCATTTTCCTGGCTTGCGTATTTGTGCTGTACATTTTTGCCAAAGTATCCCATGCCTCCTTTGGCGTACTTGCATCCTGAATATGCACAATCATAGAATCCGAAATACTGATAGACAGCCAGTACATAACTTTTCTGGCTCTCTCATGCCATCCTTTAAATGCCTGCATTTCCTATTGATTGGGAACGTTAGGAAGAACTGGTTCTTCTTCATTTCCTGTAATGAACTCCCAATAGCCTTTTCCCATAGGGAAATTCGTCATTCTAAACTCCCATGCCTCGAAGTTGTTCTTATCAAGCTTTTCTGTGACAAAATGTGAAAGAGAATCAGACACCATTATAGAACACTGCAAAATATTTAGTCACTACGAAAAACACAGCTTTTGCCTCACACGGGCAGATCTGCAAAACTGGCAAAAGTGGTATTTGACCACACAGTCACTTCCTAGTGATGATTTTGCATCAACAGGCAACAAGCATGATTCTGCAACTCCCAATATCTCTGCACACAGGCATACGATGCAATTTCTATGGCAACTTATCACCGACCAGCCGTGCAATTGTCGCACAACAAAAATAGGGCCTTTTTTTGAGTGCCTACGAAGAATTTTCGCCTTCAAAACGGGCCCTGAAATGGCCTCGAATCAGAAAAATAAAGTCACCAAGGGCTTCGCTTCTGCACGCAGCATATACTACCCTCTTGCCACACCGCGAAAGGTGTCTCAATCTGAGACAGTGCACTCTTGCACTTCTGGTTGTGCTACCTACAGAGATTTTCTCCCAAACTCGAAATAGGAAAGCAACGCTGGTCCTCTTACCAAGACACCACGAACTTGGTTTGCTTTCTTGAGCTCCTTACCATAAACAAGGCTCTGATACCATGTGAAGATAGTGGGAGAGAGGGAAGGAGTCTCACTTGTGGCTTTCTCACATACACAAAGGGGGAATACACACACAGGTGAAGGCTAAAAACAATTTTCCTCTTCTTAGTTGTGAAAGCCAAAAGAACTCTAGTACAAAGAAAATAGAAGAATCCTATATGTGGGTCTCAAACCAAACTCAACTAACTAAGGTGGCATACTAACTGAGCCACGAACTAGAGTAGATAAGGATAGTTGTCATCCAGCTATTATTCGTGGGTGGTGTACCAACCGCATCTGCAGCTAACAAGTCGATGACATAAATGCACATCGGTCACCCTGGCATATCACGAGTGGAGCTCGATATCTCAACAGAAGGGACTCGAGTCTACAGTGAGAGAATCGTGGAGCCATAGCATAGAGAAGGCACTGCTTCTCAAGAGTGGGAGTGATAAAGTGGGGGATATGGGAGTGGGAGGATATATTTATATATATATATATATATATATTATAATTATAATTATAATTTTATATATATATATATATGAATGGCAATCATTTAGATACCTCTATCAGAGAGTGGGGGGTCACAATGGAAGTGCGAATATGTCCCCCCATACATTGTAAAATGGGAAATTCCCATTAATGAGTTGTGGAGAAGAGAAGAGGGGTGAAAAGGAAGAGGGAAAGGGCATGATTAAACTAAGGGAGGGGGGAGGGGTTTCAATTAAGAGGGACCACTTAAGAAGGGGACATTAAAGAAGAAGACACTTGCTTAAGGGGGAGGGGGAATCGGGACCATTTTAAGGGGGCTTTAAAGAAGACGAGTAGCATGACCCATCTATGATGAGTTAGACACCCGCTCCGCTAGGTCTCAATATGGGATGTTAAAATGCCTTTGATTTCAAGACCCCCTACACCATAGATATAGATGTGTGTGTGTGCATGTGCATGCACGTGCTAGCACAAAGAATGGGAGATAGAAATATGTACATAAACTCCATGGTATTCATATATCAAAACTATAGCTACCTAATTATATTTTCTAAGAATTTCAAATTTCTATACTGCTCCAAAAAATCTTTTAAAAACTCCTTTTGCCTCCTAAACCCTCAATACTCTTCTTTTCTTGGGACATGGAACTCCCCTTCCCTAACACATGGAAGGTTCAAAGTACAAAAATATCTAAGATAGAAGAAAACTAAGAACATGCCCTATAACTACTGAATGGTTTTCAATATACACAACAAAGTGCTATCCTTCAAACATTCTCATCTCCGGAATGACAATTTTATTCATGTGAGAATATCTCATTGCATATCCATGTGGTATTGAAGCTACCAAACTTCTTGCACATTGTGAATATCATCCCACTGGATGCTTTGCTAAAGGCATGTGGATTTGAGTCTTAGTATTTGTAGCAACTTTTGAGTTCACCTTAGATTCAATTTAGTAAGCATCCTCCTCTGCTCCATATTTCTGCTCACATTCCTTATGATTGATGTCCTACTAGAGGCATGTCAACTCGAGCTGTTGGTTGTGTGGCAGATTTCAATTCACCTTCAATTTGATTTAGTAGGCGTCTTCAAGACAAATTTGATAGACGGTTGCCACAATCATCTTTTCCCATGAGGATCTATTGCATCTATTCCAACCCTCACCATTTACCTTCATAAGAGAAGGAGGGGTGCCTTGGAGTCCAACCTCACAAATGAGATAGAGATATAGAAAATAGTTCATTATATGTTGGTAGGTGTTGCTCATTATCTTTATAAGAGAGGCTGCAACAAGGAGGCGTGCGACATGGTACTGCCTTCTTAATGCAACCTCATAAATAAGGAATATGCAGATAGAGATATGGAGAAGAGATGATCGTATATTCCTTTCTAGACTTAAGGCATGGACTATTTTGCTAAAGGGTAGACACACTTTCTACTCGCATCAAAATGCTATGGAGCAAAAGATACAACAACATGGATCACAAACCACATGCTTCCACAATACTTTAAGATGTAAGGTTTTCTCTCCAATGAATGAACAAATTGAATATTCATCTTGTGCTTGCCCTTTCCACTATGATCCAGCCAAGTGAGTTCAAAGAGAGCCATCACATCCAGGGTGCCACATCCCACCACCCTCTAAGTGCTAGATGTACACCTCACATCTCTCTCTTTCTCTCTCTCTCTCTCTCCCCCTTCAACCTCTAGAAAGAAAAGTATTTTGTTTGTGTGTGTGTGTGTTATAATAAAATCTCTCTCTCTCTCTCTCTCTCTCTCTCTCTCTCTCTCTCTCTCTCTCTCTCTCTCTCTCTCTCTCTCTCTCCATGTATTAATCTACAACATGTCACACCCGGAATTATTATTGTTCTTGCAAATGTTAATGGGAAAAATGATAGAAAACCTCAGAGGCTCTGGCCAAAACGCCTTCTTCACTGCCATTTCTATGTCCATCTCCAAGCATCTCCATCTCCATCACCATAGCTCATCATGTTGAGAGTTCATGCTCAACATCATGTGATCATGTGTGCATAGCACCATCACGTGATCATATGTGCATAGCACTAACCTTATAGAGTGCTATAAAGGAAAGGGTTAGATCCCCTAACCCTAACCCTAAATGGGTTTGTATATATTCTATTTTTTCAACTAAATCTAGTGTACAGTTAGTCATTTGTGCTATGCTCTCTAGATGTGCCCTCTCTCCTCATCTCCACTCTTCTCCTATCCTCTCTTCATATTTTGTCATGGCATCAGAGCTCCCTTGACTTCTGCTGAGGCATTGTGATTCTTGAGAGTGTGAGAGAGATTGTGAGATTGAGAGTTCTCTTGAGTGTTCTCCGTGAGAGTCCACTTCCGGTGAGAGATCTTCATCCGTCCATTTGAGAGAAAATTTCTGTCATTCCTTAAGAAATTTCCGTTCATTTCATTGAGAGGAATTCTATTCTATTGAGAGGAATTCTTAGTTCATCTCTATGTGAGAGAGATTCTTTGACTTGTTTATTCAGCTCATTTCTTCTTGTGAGAGACATAGAGAACCAGGAGCCTATACTTTGAGAGAGAGAGAGAGAGAGAAATCTATTGCTTGAGAGAGGGAGAGTTCTTGAGACTACTACAGCAACTTGCAAAGCCGCGGCTCTTGAGTCCCAACAGCCATCTCCTCCAGCAACAAACGGTTCTACCAACAGTGCAACCTCTCCAAAAAGAACTGCAACAGAGCTGTCGACCCTCAGAACAGACCTTCCTACAACTAAGGCGACCCTACAACAGAGCTCTCCAACCCAAAACGGGATCCTCCAACGACCGGCCAGCAAAGCTAAGCTTCCCTCAGCTGACTGACGCTCCCATCAATAGCCATCGAATAGTAGCAAGGCCCGATCGGCTCGATTAGGCCTGACCTCGTCTAGCTCACGGCTCTTTAGAAGGCTCCTGCCAAGCCGATCATCACTCTTGGCCTCAGAGCTATAGGCTTGAGCTCCCAAGCAGTGGATGCTCTACACCTTGTGTGGCAAACACGCCTTTCACTGCCCCGTGTGGCTGCAGCGACGTCCTTCTTCAGCAAAGCCATAGCCTCCAGCACAGCCTACCGAAGGCTCCTCCAACCGACAGTGAAGGAACTCCTTGGCCTAGCTCCAGCTCCAAAGCCCGCTTGGCTTCCACAACAAGCAACAAACGGGGCTCTCCAACACCCGTGACTCAAACGGCCGCGGCTCCTCTACGCCACGAGCCTCCATCTGCGCACCTTCAATCAACAACCTACTCCAACGGCTTGCTTCGTAGCTAACGATGCCTTGGACCACCTGTTCACTCACGACCACAACCACAGGCTGCAACGGCTCCAACAACATACTTTGAGCTTCTAAAGCTCTCGAACTGCATCTCTAGTAGATCTCCCCGAACAACCGATAGCAAAGCTCCACAGCCAAGGGCCTCCAAGCCTCTACGAGCAACAACCTCTCTAGGCTCCATCGATAGAACCATAGCCATCGGCTAAGCGACCCGATCGAAGCGTCACCCAAAGGAGATCCATCAATGGAATCTTTAGATTCTGTTATTCCCAGCACCCAACACATGGCCCTATCACCCACCTTGGGTCCAGATAAACCGAGTGCAGTTAGGAAGTGGATAGGGTTGGTCAGCCTAACCCTGGTCAGTGAACCAGATAAGGTTGGCCCCTAACTATTGTTAGACAATTGTGGTTAAGTCAAGTGAACCACTGTTAAATTGGTTGGTTAGAGTTTTGCCATGTGGCAACCTTATCTCTGAAGCTACCACGTCATCATTTTATCCACTTGCCACGTCATCCAGATGGCACGTGGTAGTTGACTACCACATCAGCAACCTTATCGTGCCACATCATTAGGACACATCACCACTACCACATCATCTTGCCACATCATCAGGCCATGTCATCATTGCCACATCACCTTGCTGACATCATCATTTGTGACACCTCAGCAATGCCACCTCAATTGTCCAATCAGCACTGACCTCTGCAGGCACACAGTGCTTCACAGTCACTTCATGTGACCACTTCTGCCACCTCAGCACAGAGCTCCACTGGCACACCTCTTGCTAGGCACAATGCCACATCATCACTGCATGTGACTCATAGTGACACATCATCATTGAGCACATTTGCACTCCTTTTGCCCCTCCACCTAGATCAACTCGTATCTCTTGATCCAGGAAGAATTTGAGGGTGACCCAAAAAGGAAAGTCACTCGCTTTTTTGTGCTCTACGTGCTCGTCACATCACTGCATGTTTTGGCACAATTTATAATCACATTTGAGCCTCGCCGACAAAACCACTTCCTTCACGCACATTTGCCTCTACATCGATGCATCTGACCCAGCACTTAAAAAGAACAAAAGAAAAGGAATTATTTGTTGTTCTTTCATGGATCGATGGTTGGTTTAGATCTAGATCAGAGTAGACTAGATTGCCATAGAGGGGACGCTTTGAATTTCCCAACTTGCCAATCTAAGCCATGCACGAAATTCCCAACTAGTACCTACTCGCAGTCCATACGCTCACATACGGTTTCACATCATTACATTACCTAAAACCTTACGTTCATCAGTTCAACGAGCAGACTTCAGAGAGTATAGAGGCATTGCAGATTGTTTCAGTGGGCAGATAGCATTTGATTTCACACACATGCCACCATTGTAAAGCCTATTCGGATATCTCACGGCATCATGCACATCATTTTAGCCTTGTAAAGCCTCTTGGCTTTTCGTGGCATCATTGCCACAAGCCTTGTAATGTAGATCAGATTTTATATACTGCAGTTCTATCTTCACCGATGGTACAGAGATTTCACTTGGCATATTCAGGGTATTTGCAATTGATTCATATAGAGATCTTCACGACACTTTTGAGTACATTTCTTGCACCGTGTCGACTAGCAACCTCAATCTGGAGGCATCTGCTAAGTTAGACAACTCCAATTATGGTACATGGAAATGCCGAATGGAGACCATTCTTGTACTTCAGGACAAATGGGAGTATGTCAATGGGTCTACACCTAGACCACTGGACAATCCAGCCACCAGTAACTCTACTCCATCTGTTGTCACAGCACCAACAATGGAATCTACAACGGGATCTACATCTACACAAACAGTTTCCTCACCAGTAGTAGATCCTGCCATTGCCCGAGCTCAAGAAGAATGGGATAAGAAAGACAAGTATGCCTATCACCTGATCAAGCAGAATGTGCAAGATGTCATGCTAACATCAAAAGAAGCATGGGATATGTTCGCAGCTCTCTACGAGTCCAAGAACACATCTAGGATTCTCACCCTAAGAAACCAGATCAACCAGAGTTTTCACAACAGTAGTGAAACCGGTCATGCTTATGTACTCCGCATAAAAGACTACAACAATCAACTTGCAGCAGTAGGAGAGACTATGAACCCCATAGAAATGGTTCAAGTAATCCTGAATTGACTAGGAGAGGGATATGAGAATCTAGTCCAGAGTATTGCCATCCAATGGCAAATTCCGACACTAGAAGAAATTCAGTCAGTCCTACTTGGTGAAGAACTCAGGACTCAGGCCATTCAAGCACGTAAAGGTCATTCTAATGATCAGGCATTCACAGCTTCAGACAGAAGTAGAGACAAAGGTAGAAATAGAGGTAAATCATACCAGAAAAGTGGTCATCATCATTAGCAATAAAATCAAAGTCAACATCAGCATCATCCTCAGCAACATCAGAATCAGCAAAGAGGAAATCATTCCAACTAAGGAAGATTTCAAGGACAAGGGAATGCATCCACCAATGTGTCAAACATTCAGTGCAACTACTGTCACAAGTTTGGACACTATGAAAGAGATTGCCGCAAGAAGCAGTATGACCAAGGCGATCAATCCAATAGTAATCAAGGGAATTCTCGAGGCAAAGGAAATCATTGTGGTGGACATTCTAGTCACAGTCATTTTGCAAATGAACATGGAAATATGTTTCTTGCAAGCGAGAAATTGCATCAGGCTGATATAATGTACCTAGACACTCATTTCAATCCCAAAGAGGATTTCAGTTATCAAGTCAACCAAGTGAAACAAGATCCTTGGTACATAGACAGTGGTGCATCATCTCATATGACAAATCATCAGGAATGGTTCATAAAGATGAAACCATTAGAAGGACAGAAAAATGTCATCTACACAGCAGACAATACACCGAATCCAGTACAAGGGACAGGTGTTATCCCTATGAACAATTTCACTGGTACAAAAGGATTAGTGAAAGATGTGCTCTATGTTCCGAAGCTCAGCAAGAACCTTTTGTTAGTAGGTCAAATGACATAACATAATTACAAAGTCATCTTCGACGGTGATGAATGCACTATCAGAGACAAATCCAAAAGATGTCAACTAGTAGCAAAAGGTGTCAAGGAAGGACGCTTATACAAAATGCTAGCTACAGTAACAGATAAGCATGCCATGTCAGCTCAAATGCAACAGATGCCACTATCTACAAAATGGCACAAGAGATATGGTCATGTCAACTTCAAGTACTTGTTAGATCTTAGGAATCAGAATATGGCAATTGGGATTCCGAAGCTACAGTTTCTTGGAAAGGTTTGCGAAGCATGCTGCTTCGGCAAACAAAAGTGAACCAACTTTGTCAGAAGTACCTCTCGTGCACGAGGTATTCTTGATTTGATACATATAGATGTATGGGGTTATGCCCAGACCCGCAGCATCAATGGTTCACTTTACTACTTGACTTTCATCGACGACTACATCAAATATTGTTGGGTCTACTTTTTGAAAGAGAAATCTGAAGTGTTTTCCAGATTTCAAGAATTCAAAGCCATGGTAGAAAACCAGACAGGTAGAAAGATCAAGGTCATGAGATCAGACAGAGGAGCTGAATACATGTCTTTAGCATTCATGAACTTTTGCAGAAATCACGGCATACGAAGACAATTCACATGTGCAGATACTCCTCAACAGAATGCAAGAACTAAAAGGAAGAATGGGACTTTAGCAGACAGTGCTAGAGCAACGCTTAGTGAAAAGCATCTTCCGAATCAGTATTTGGAAGAAGCAATAGCTACAGCAAACTATTTGCTTAATCGGCTTCCTACCGAACCGATACAAGGTATGACTCCTTATGAAGCATTCACTAGACACAAGCCATGCATTGGGCATCTCCGCATATTTGGTTGCATAGAATATGCCCACATACATGATGATCATCACAGAAAATTGGATGCAAAGTCATGCAAATGCATCATGGTTGGCTACAGTGAAGAAAGCAAAGCATACAAATTGTATAATCCCATCAACCGCAAAGTCATTATCTCCAAGATGTAATCTTTGATGAGGAATCAGAATGGAAAACCTCACCTACACAGGAGATAGAAGCATCGACTTCACAATCATCTACAGAACAAGTTGATGAAGAAGAGCAAGAATTGCCAACAACACCCCAAGCAGAGCCACAACAGCTCACACGGTCTACTAGGGAAATCAGACCTCCAGCCAGATTGACATATGCTCAGAAAGGCAAAGCAATTTAGGTGGAAACCACCAACTATGCTCTTATGACTACCATTATGGCTACAGAAGAGCTAGTGTACTTCGAAGATGTAGTAGACAAGCCAGAATGGCAAATTGCTATGAATGAAGAAATGGATGCTTTGTATAAAAATAACACTTGGGAATTATGCGACCTTCCACCAAGAAAGAAGGCCATAGCAAACAAATGGGTATACAAAGTGAAGTACAATCCAGATGGCAGTATTCAGAGATACAAAGCCAGATTAGTTGCAAAAGGATTTGCACAACAATATGGTCAAGACTATGATGAGACTTATGCTCCTGTAGCAAAGATGGATTCCATACAGTTCTTGATATCACTAGCAACACTCAGCAAATGGAATGTGTATCAGCTCGATGCCAAGAATGCATTTCTCAATGGTTATCTAGACGAGGATGTCTACATGCAACAACCAGCAGGTTATGTTGAACCAGGACAGGAGAATAAGGTTTGCCATCTCAAGAAAAGTCTCTACGGCTTAAAGCAAGCACCTAGAAGTCAATATAGCAGAATTGACAAGTATTTTGCTGATCTGGGATACATGAAGTCCAATGCAGATCATACTCTCTACTACAAAGTTCAAGGGGAAGACATTACTATTGCACTTTTGTACGTAGATGATCTGATTGTGACAGGAAGCAAGGATAGCTTCATCAGAAAATTGAAACAAGACTTATCTGTAGAGTTCGACATGAAAGATCTTGGACTTATGCACTATTGTCTTGGAATTGAGTTCTGGAGAGATTGAGATAGCACATTCATGAGTCAGCTCAAGTATGTTGACAGTCTCCTGAAGAAGTGTCATATGGCAAATTGCAAGATTGCAGCCACTCCCATGGAACAGAGTTTGAAACTTACTAAAGATTCAGAAAAGCCTACAGTCAATGACAGATACTACAGGTATCTCATCGGATCTCTTATATATCTGACAATCACACAGCCAGATATTTGTTATGCAATAAGCTCACTAGCATAGTTTATGGCAAATCCAAAACAATCTCATTGGAATGCAGCCAAAAGAGTCTTGAGATACATCAGATGTACAAGACAGTTTGGGATAGAATACAGAGGAAGTCATCCACGATTGCATGGATACTGTGACAGTGACTATGCCGGAGATCATGAGACCAGGAGATCAACACATCGATATGCATTTTTCCTTCGTCAAGGTGCTATATCATAGTTGTCAAACAAACAGCCAACTGTTTCTTTGTCTTCGACTGAAGCAGAATATAGAGCACTCACTACAGGTGCATGTGAGGCTATATGGATCAAAAGACTATTGTCAGAAACAAATTACTTTGATGAGTTAAAACCAACAACAATATATTGTGATAATCAATCGGCTCAAGCATTGGCCAAAAATCCAGTATATCACTCCAGGACAAAGCACATTGATGTCAGAGAGTACTTCATCAGAGAAAGAGTGTTACTTGGTGACATCACACTGCAGCATTGTGATAGCAAAGAGAATGTTGCAGACATCTTTACCAAACCACTCAGTAAAGAGCTATTTGAGAAACACCGACTAGCTCTTGGTTTGACGCAAAGGAAGGACATTCCCATTAAAGGGGTGTGATGGAATATAATGCTCAGTCCTTCTTCGATTCTTCAGAATCATCATCTTGAGGGAAGGCCTACTTCATGATGTTGATCTTGAGGGAAGGTGTTGAGAGTTCACGCTCAACATCATGTGATCATGTGTGCATAGCACCATCACGTGATCATATGTGCATAGCACTAACCTTATAGAGTGCTATAAAGGAAAGGGTTAGATCCCCTAACCCTAACCCTAAATGGGTTTGTATATATTCTATTTTTTCAACTAAATCTAGTGTACAGTTAGTCATTTGTGGTGTGCTCTCTGGCTATGCCCTCTCTCCTCATCTCCACTCTTCTCCTCTCCCCTCTGCATATTTTGTCACATCAAACACACCTTCCTGATTGCCATAATTCCCTCTCATCCCCAATCCATCCATCTTTTTTTCTTGAATAATCTTTCATAGTTCATGTCCACCTATCACCATCTCTTCAGGAAATTCCCATCATGCAAGTTCCACTACCTTGGAAACCTTCCTACGTGCCCTTTGTGGGCATTTTGGGCTAGTGCTAATATATATTTTCACTTGTCTAATCCTTGTGTGTGTGTGTGTGTGTGTGTGTGTGTGAGAGAGAGAGAGAGAGAGAGAGGTTAAGAGCGAGAATGAGGTGTCTTGACTAAGAGAGAGAGTGAGTGGGATGAGGAGAGAGAGGGAAAGACATAAGAGTTGAGAGAGAGAGAGAGAGAGAGAGAGAGAGAGAGAGAGAGAGAGAGAGAGAGAGAGAGAGAGAGAGAGAGAGTTCAGAGGAAAGAGAGAAAGTTTTATATATTTACATGTTTTATATTATAGTTTTAAAATTTTATAAAAGTAAGGGATGAAGAGCCTTGTATTAGACCCGATCAATTACTATTTAATGAGTATTAGTGGGTTGCATAAGTGGATATCAGTGGATCAGTTTTTAGTGGGTAGATTGCATCAGTTGGGTATCAATGGTGGACAGATATCAGTAGATGGATAGATTACATGTCATCAGGAAGATTGGAGCTTTATCACTAGAGTGGGCATTTTATTTCATTGTAAAGCTTAATGAATGGAACGCTTAAATGTCATTGCTCCTTTCCAGTTTCAAACCTTTATAGTATCTATGTACCCACACTTATACTATTATGTGCTCACTTGAAGTTGCATTGTCTAGTTGGCCTGAATGCTTCACTCGTGTATATGTCCCATCCGAGAGAAACAATGTATCTGAGTCTCAAGTAATCCTTCTAGACATTAAAAGTGAACTCTTTCTAGACAATAAAAGTAAAGAAAGATCATGTTTCCATATTCTTTTTAGTACAATGACACATTATAGACTTTCCAACTTTCAAATCTAGCATCCAGCATGTCTTCTCCTCTTTTAGTTCACTCATCTAATGAGATTATGTTCACTGTCTTGGGATATCATACTCCATGGGCGATACTATTCACCTTGGGGATGCACTCCAAGCTCCAGGGCTGCAAGAACGTCTTGTTCAAGTAGTCCAAGACAATGTATCACAAATCTCGTTGCCTTTGGATCAATGTCCTTGCCACCCTTCTTCCTCTCCCATCTCCTACCATAACTTGAGCTCCACTCGCCTACCTATTTATATAGATAAATAATATACATACATACATATATATATATGTGTGTGTGTGTGTGTGTGTGTGTGTGTGTGTGTGTATGTATATATGCATATATATGTATATATGTATACATATGGATATATGCATATATATGTATATATATGTATATATGTATATATGTATATGTATATATATATACCCCCCCCTCCCTCTCTCTTTCTCTCTCTCTCTCTACTTATATGTATATATAAATATGTATACATATATATATATATGTATTTATTTAATATTTAAATGTTTATACACTCTGTCTCCCTCTCTCTCTCTCTCTTTATATATATATATATATATATATATATATATTATAATCACACACATATATATGTATTTATTTAATATTTAAATGTTTATATACATGCTCTCTCTCTCTCTCTCTCTCTCTCTCTCTCTCTCTCTCTCTCTCTCTCTCTCTCTCTCTCTCTCTCTCTTCTGGGCCTTGTGTCTTGATTGGGCTGCCACCTCCCTCATTAGTCGTGCTGATTCATCGTCGTGCACTGTGTAGACTCTCCAGACTCTCAGCTCTGACCTCATTCTCGTGCGCATAGTTTTTGCTCTGCTAACCTACACGTGCCGTAGCTTTGCCTCGGTTTGCTCTGCCCCAGCTTTGCTCTAAGTCTGGAATCACAGTCTGCCTACAACTAAGCTGGTGTTTATTTATGTGCATGCAAAGTGAGCTAAACTAAGCTTTTTTGCGTGCTTTGCCCCCCTCCAAGTTTGAACCAGTAGTAGCCTGTTTGTTGCGTTTGCTGGTCAGACATCACTTCATCAGTCTTCAATGCAGGCCAGGTCAGACTGCCCCAATGCCCACATGTCGGCATAAGCTCTACCTTCTCCTCTTCTCATTTTAAACCTGCTCATGCCTCCTCTCGAGCCTCCACATTCCTGCCACGTTGGCTCCAGGGGTGCACTACCAAGAAAGCATATGTATCACATGCATTCAACGGGTAGTTCAAAAACCCCTCAACTAAAATTTTTCACCCAATAAAAACACCCCTCTTTACATATGGACTAAATGATTTTTTTCTAAAATTAAATTTAAAACTCCTCTTATTGTTAATTTTTTTCAAAAAGACGAATTAAAATACCCCTCCTTTTGGATGGACATGGTACACTAAAATTTTTTGAGGTGAACTCCTCGAGCACATTGGCAAGTTCACCATGTGTCAGTTTTTTATGCCTCCTACCATCCTCAATATATAGTAATAAGGCACTTAATAAAGGGGGAGGGGGAAGAGGGTGCCCCATGAATATGAAAAGTTTCGATCCCAATCATATTTCCTTTGCTGTTCTCAACATGAAGCCTAGTGAGGGGGAGATTTGTCATTGGATCAATGATCTCGACCTGGTCCTCTGGGCAAGGAATTAATTAATTGGCAAACACCTTCATCATATGCACCAGTATCTTGCCTTACATGACCAGCACTAGTGTGCACTTAGAGTATCCTAAGGCTCTATTGATATGCACTACTATCCTTCCCTACCTAGTGCATGACCAGCACTAGTATGCACTAGTATCTAGTATCCTAGAAGTTGCCTTGCATGGCCAGCCCTACTATGTGATATGCACTACTATCCTTCCCTACCTCACATGGCCAACTTGTGCAGTCACTATGAATAGCTTGTGGGGTCACTGTGTATAAATACTATATATCACGTGTGTTCAAGGCCTATTTGTAAAACCCTTTATCTTTCCCTACCTTGCATGGCTAGCTTGGGGATTCTGTTTGCTTGAATTTTGGTATAGCCATGCTTTATAAAACAAATGTTATTATTACTGCAATCTATGGCAGTTGTTGATTAGCTCCAAAATCCATGGGTGCCTTGAAGCAAACAATAAATTAATCAACAAGCTATGACTCACATTGAAGTTGCAAAACGATAGACGTTTTCCTTGAGGAAGAAGATATTTGACCTGGGAAGAATTGAACAACATAGAAAGCAAAAAGAAAATGAAGCAAAAGAGAGTTTTTGGCAGAAAAACACCATATTAGAGAATTTGGGAAAATCCTGATAATTTGGGAATTTTTGAGGGGTTATAATTATGTAACATTCAATGTTTTTCATTGATTTTTCCCATAGATTTGGCAATCCATCCAAATCTTGCAAATGTGCATGGTTTGCATCAACATAAATAAAATGTCAAATGTTGAGGTTTCGACCAATGCATGGTATTTTTTTAGGGGTTGCAATTACAATGCATTGAGTGCACTCCGTTGACTTTCTCCTTGGATTTGGCCGTGTATATGAAACTCACAATTTGGAGTGTGCATGTTCTGCATTAGCCGGGAAAAAAACATCATATGTTTGAGTTCAACCAAGCATTTTTTGCCTCTTCTTGAAAAAAGGTGGTGTTCAAAAACATCATTTTAGTTTAGTTCGAGAAAAAGTAAGAATGCAACACAAGTCCTTGATATTTTGTTGAGTGTGCAGAACTTGCAACCACAAAGCAATGGTCTCCAAAAAAAAGATAAAGAAAAAAGATCAATGTCATACCTTCCAAATATTTGTAAGTATTCAATTAAATTATCATTGTGCAAGGAAAAAAAGTCATGCTTTTCAAGTATCTTCACTCCATTGTGGAGTCAGCATCAGAGTCAGAATCTGTTCTATGAGGCAAACTAGATAAAGCTTGCTTGCGTGCAATGGTTGGTTTCTTCACCTTGATGGGGAGGTTGCTGCTCTTCGAGGAAACCTTCTTTGAGAGGTTACCTTTTGGAACCCATGACCATACAATAGCATCAATGAATTCCCAACGTGGAGGATCACCTTTATTGCGCATCCAAATCTTGTTCCAACAATCTGCATACACCTCCTCAATTTGTGCATTGCGTCTTTTGCATATAGGTACCCAATATTGTATGAAAACCTTCTTGAAATTTTTAGATTTATTATCCTTCTATACACAGTTTGAGCAATGCCTAGCCAAATTTGGTAAATTTTTTCTACTGGTCGAACCAAAAGAAAGTGTCCTTTTTTACATCAACCATTGGATCAAATGATTATTTTGGCTTTTTCCTTTGAGGTCCGCAGTAGTGATCATTCAACTCTTCAATTCCTTGAAACCCATCATTTTCATTATCAACTACTTGCACACAATCAATATGTTGTGTCTTTGGCCAAAATCTGTCATACATGCCCTCTACACTATTGTTTGGTTTATTAAGCTCATCAATCATGTTCTTCCCATACTTCACTACCGGCTTGTAAAACCTTGTGAAAGATGCTTTTGGACCTTGCAGGTGCACCCATTTTTCCCAAAAGTGTACATACTCCTTGATACCAATTATCACATCTGAGTGATCCTTCACATACTCGAACATGGGTACACAAGGTGGCTCTCCACTTGGTAGCATTGGATGACCATCTAGATGTCTCTTCCGTGAAGATAGTGGGAGAGAGGGAAGGAGTCTCACTTGCGGCTTTCTCACATACAAAATGGGGGAATACACACACAGGTGGAGGCTGAAAACAGTTTTCCTCTTCTTAGTTGTGTAAGCCAAAAGAACTCTAGTACAAAGAAATAGAAGAACCCTATATGTGGGTCTCAAACCAAACTCAACTAACTAAGGTGGCATACTAACTGAGCCACAAACTAGAGAAGATAAGGATACCTATCATCCAGCTATTATTCGTGGGCGGTGTACCAACTGCATCTGCAGCTAACAAGTTGGTGACATAATGCACAACGATCACCCTGGCATATCGCGAGTGGAGCTCGATATCTCAACACTCCCCCTCGAGCTCAATCCCAATTCTTGCACACCAAGTAGGTCTCTGAACTTGCGCAGCTTCTCTGCACCCAATGCCTTCGTGAATATGTCAGCTACCTGATCCTCTGTGCTGACATAAACTAGATCAATAAGACCTAATAAAACCTTCTCTCGCACATAGTGATAATGCACCTCAATGTGCTTTGTTCTAGCATGATAGACTGGGTTGTTTGCCAAGTGTATACTACTCATGTTGTCACAATAAATGACAACTGGCCCATCAGTAGACTCATGCATATCATAAAGTAGCTTATGCAACCAAGCTACCTCACATGCAGCCATTGTTGCACCCCTGTACTCAGCCTCTATGCTCGACAAGGCAACTGTAGGCTGTTTCTTGCTGCTCCAAGTGACTACAGCACTCCCAAAAGAGAACACATATCCAAACTGGTAGATCGTCTATCAAAAATACTACCAACCCAATCAGCATCAGTGTATCCATGCAATTGTATCTGGAACCCCAGCCTCATAAAATAGTCCATACTGCAATGTGGACTTCACATACCTGAGTATGCGTCTAGCCGCATCCAAATGTAGTTTCCTTGGAGTTTGCATAAACTGACTTACTAATCCAATAGCATAGCTTAGATCTGGCCTGGTAATAGTCATATAAATCAAACTTCCTACTATGCGTCTGTACATAGTAGGGTCTTCCAGAAGCTCACCTGCATCTGTGCTCAGCTTCACATTCTGCTCCAAAGGAACTGAAATAGGCTTACAGCCTGTCATCCCATATTTGGATAGCATGTCCAATCCATACTGTCTCAGCAAGAGCTGTATCCCACTTGGTGATCTAATCACGTCAATGCCAAGAAATAATGCAGCTCTCCCAAATCCTTCATCTCAAACTTTTGCTTCAATAGCATTTTCATATGAAGGATATCTTCATCACTATCACCTGTGATGATCAAATCATCAACATAAATGACAAGTAGCATAATCCCTTTCTCTGTTTTTCTCACATAGAATGAGAAATCTGCCTTGGAAATCTAAAAGCCAATAGTGACAAGATACTGTCCTATCTTGTTGAACCATGCTCTAGGTGCTTGCTTCAAGCCATACAAGGCTTTCTTCAACCTACAAACAAACTCAAGATGAATAGCATGAACATAACCTGCTGGCTGCTCCATAAAGACCTCTTCTTGCAAATCACCATGCAAGAAGGCATTCTTTACATCCATCTGATGTAAAGACCATCCCTTTAATGCAGCCATAGCAATGACTGCTCTTACAGTTGCCATCCTTGCAACCGGACTAAATGTTTCTTCATAATCAATGCCATATGTCTGTGCATACCCCTTGACAACTAATCTTGCCTTGTATCTGTTCACAGAACCATCTGCATTGTGATTGATCTTATAAACCCACTTACAAGCAATTGCATTCTTGTCTTTAGGCAAAGGCACCAATTCCCATGTAGCATTTGCTTCCAAGGCATCCATTTCTTCATCCATGGCTTTCTCCCATTTTTCATTTCCCATGGCTTCTTCAAAAGAAGTGGGTTCTGGTTCCTGTATCACTTTCACCATATAGGCATAGTGAATGGCTGTAAATCCATCATATTTTAGCCTATCCACAGGATACCTAGCTCTGGTAGACCTGCACAAAATAGGCTCACTTCTAGGTGCTCTCAAAACATCGCTGGTCTTCCTTACTCCAGGTGTAACAACAGAAGGAATACCCAACTCATCATCAATGCTCTGTTCTGAGCCGCTGGATTCACCATCCACATAAGAGTGACCTGCATTCACATCAAATATGGGCTGATCTACCTTCTCTTTTCCTTTTCGTGATACGTGCATACCAGTATCTGCATTGCTTTGAGGAGATTCTCCTGATCTCAATCTGAGTGTCCATGGCGAAGTATGTCAACCACTGCTAGAGGACACTGCAGGTCCACTAATATTTTGTGATTGCTGCTGTGAATTCTGTGCAGCATTACCATTTTGTGCATCTATATCAATCATCACATTTATTGGTTTATACTAGCTGCTCATCTCATCAAAAACAACATCTCTGCTCACTGTAAACTTACGAGAAGAAGGGTTATAGCATCTATACCCTTTCTGCTACAGAGAATAACCAATAAAGATGCATTTCTCAGCTTTTGGATCCAACTTGGACCTCAACTTGTCTGGCACATGAACATAGGCAATGCAACCAAATATTTTCAAATGAGAAATGTCTGGTTTCCTACCAGTATACATCTCCTCTAGCGTCATGCCATATTACTGCAGTGGGAGTCCTGTTCATTATGTAAACTACTGTAGCAACTGCTTTAGCCCAATAATAATCTGGTAGATCTTTTTAATTTAGCATGGCCCGAGATACCTCTCCAATATGCCTATTTTTCCTTTCTGCAAGTCCATTTTGCTGTGGGGTATGACTGCATGAATATTGCTGCTTTATGCCATGCTCCTACAGAAACCTTGCAAACTCATTTGAGAGGTACTCTCCCCCTCCATCTGACCTTAGGCATTTTATTTGCAGGCCTGTTTCTTTTTCAACCATAGCTTTAAAAGCTTTGAAGTGCCCAAACACTTCACTTTTCTTTTTCATAAAATACACCCAAACTTTTCTGCTGAAGTCATCAATAAAAGTGACAAAATAGTGATAGCCTCCAATAGATGCAGCTTTAGTAGTCCACACATCAGAGTGGATTAATTCCAATGGCTTTTTACTCTCTTAAACATGTCTAGGAAATGGTTTCCTTGCTTGTTTTCCAAATTGACAAACTTCACAAACCTTATGCATTTCTACAACCTTGAATTTAGGCAATCCTGCAACAATGTTTTGGGCTTGCATTGATTTAAGTCACTGTATATTAACATGACCAATGCGTTTATGCCAGATATCAATATCTACAACTACACCGGTCCCATGTGCAAACATTGGTGCACTCAATTCAGGCATGTCCGCATCCAATGTAAACATCTTGCCCTTCTTCCCTTTTGCTATCAACCGACCGTTATTTTTCATATCCTCAACAAAGCATCCATGAGGATTAAATCTGACCTGCAAGCCCTGCTCAACCGTTTGACCAACAGAAATCAGATTCATGGTGATGCTCGGGACATGAAATACATCAGACAAGTATTTCTTTTTCCCATCCTGCATAGACAAAGGAATCTTACCAATCTGCACAATAGGATGTGTAGTATCATCACCAGTCTCCACAAATCCTGGTTTTTCCATTTTCCTTGCATCCTACATCCATTCTGCATGACCTGTCATTTGGTTTGACGCACCTGAGTCAACATACCACACATCATTTCGTTCTTCTACACTTGTCATAGAATTGGTCATGTGCTGCACCATAAATAGATGCTCATTTCTGTCATCACCCTATCTACTAGAAGATGCATAATTACCTTGCTGCAATTTTCCATTCATAATGTCATTCTGCTTTTTGTAGCAGTCCTTAGCCATATGACCCATTTTACCATAGTAGTAGCATTCAACATTGTTGTTTGCATTTTGACCTCTCTGCCATCCACCACGGCCTCTTTGGCTCCCCCTGCCTCTAGAGTTACCACGTCCTCCTCCATAGGACTTGTTTTCTTGAGTTTGCTGCATATTTTGATTTCTACCATGGCCTGCAGATTAGCCTCCTCTACCTCTGCCTCTACCTCTTCCAGCATTTGAGTAGAAGAAAGTTTCTTTTGAAGTTCCTCCTGAAGAAGATGCACCCCCATTTCTCTGCTCTTCAGAAATTAGAAGAGCAAACAACTCTTCAAAATCAGGAAATTTTTCACGGATGGCAATGGATGTCCGGAACTGTGCATAATCCTTTCCTAGACCATTCAAGGTCACAGAAACTAGATCATCATCTTCCACTGGCGATCCAATGGAAGCAAGTGCAATCGCAATTTTCTTCACCTTCATGTGGTAGTCATTTATGCTCAAATTTTCTCTCTGCATATTGTGCAACTCCTATTTGAGCTGCATTTTCCTGGCTTGCATATTTGTGCTGTACATTTTTGCTAAAGTATCCCATGCCTCCTTTGGCGTACTTGTATCCTGAATATGCACAATCATAGAATCCGAAATACTGATAGACAGCCAGTACATAACTTTTCTGGCTCTCTCATGCCATCCTTTAAATGCCTGCATTTCCTATTGATTGGGAACATTAGGAAGAACTGGTTCTTCTTCATTTCCTGTAATGAACTCCCAATAGCCTTTTCCCATAAGGAAATTCGTCATTCTAAACTTCCATGCCTGGAAGTTGTTCTTGTCAAGCTTTTCTGTGACAATCTGTGAAAGAGAATCAGATGCCATTACAAAACACTGCAAAATATTCTGTCACTACTAAAAACATAGCTTTTGCCTCACACGGGCAGATCTGCAAAACTGACGAAAGTGGTATTTGACCACACAGTCACTTTCCTAGTGACGATTTTGCATCAACAGGCAACAACCATGATTCTGCCACTCCCAATATCTCTGCACACAGGCATATGATGCGATTTCTGCGGCAACTTTTCACCGACCAGCTGAGCAGTGGTCGCACAGCAAAAACAGGGGCTTTTTCTGAGTGCCTGCGAAGAACTTCCGCCTTTAAAACGGGCCCTGAAATGGCCTCGAATCAGAAAAATAACGTCACCGAGGGCTTCGCTCTCACCCATAGCATATACTGCCCTCTCGCCACACCGCGAAGGGCCTCTCAATCTGAGACAGTGCACTCTTGCACTTCTACCTGTGCTACTTGCAGAGATTTGCTCCCAAACACGAAAAAGGAAAGCAACACTGGTCCTCTTACAAGGACACCGCGAACTTGGTTTGCTTTCTTGAGCTCCTTACCATGAACAAGGCTCTGATACCATGTGAAGATAGTGGGAGAGAGGGAAGGAGTCTCACTTGGGGCTTTCTCACATACACAATGTTGAGATATCGAGCTCCACTCGCGAGATACGCCAGGGTGACTGTTGTGCATTTATGTCACCGACTTGTTAGCTGGAGATGCGGTTGGTACACCGCCCACGAATAATAGCTGGATGATAGCTATCCTTATCTACACTAGTTCGTGGCTCAGTTAGTGTGCCACCTTAGTTAGTTGAGTTTGGTTTGAGACCCACATATAGGGTTCTTCTATTTCTTTGTACTTGAGTTCTTTTGGCTTACACAACTAAGAAGAGGAAAAACTGTTTTCAGCCTCCACCTTTGTGTGTATTCCCCCATTTGTGCATGTGAGAAAGCCGTAAGTGAGACTCCTTCTCTCTCTCCCACTATCTTCACATGGTATCAGAGCCTTGTTCGTGGTAAGGAGCTCAAGGAAGCAAGCCAAGTTCGTGGTGTCCTGGTAAGAGGACCAGTGTTGCTTTCCTATTTTGAGTTTGGGAGCAAATCTCTGCAGGTAGCACAGCCAGAAGTGCAAGAGTGCACTGTCTCAGATTGAGACGCCCTTTGCAGTGTGGCGAGAGCGCAGTATATGAGGCCGTTTCGGGGCCCGTTTTGAAGGCAGAAGTTCTTCGCAGGCACTCAGAAAAAGGCCCTGTTTTTTGCTGTGCGACCACTGGGTGGAAAGGTGCCGCAGAAATTGCATCGTATGCCTGTGTGCAGAGATATTGGGAGTTGCAGATTCATGCCTGTTGCCTGTTGATGCAAAATCGTCACTAGGAAGTGACTGTGTGGTGAAATACCACTTTCGTCAGTTTTGCAGATCTGCCCATGTGAGGCAAAAGCTGTGTTTTTTACAGTGACAGAATATTTTGCAGTGTTCTGTAATGGCATCTGATTCTCTTTCACAGATTGTCACTGAAAAGTTTGACAAGAACAACTTCCAGGCATGGAAGTTTAGAATGACGAATTTCTTGATGGGAAAAGGCTATTGGGAATTCATTACAGGAAATGAAGAAGAACCTGTTCTTCCTAATGTTCCCAGTCAACAGGAAATGCAGGCATTTAAAGGATGGCATGAGAGAGCCAGGAAAGTTATGTAGTGGCTGTCTATCAGTATTTCGGACTCCATGATTGTGCATATTCAGGATGCAAATACGCCAAAGGAGGCATGGGATACTTTGGCAAAAATGTACAGCACAAATACGCAAGCCAGGAAAATGCAACTCAAACAGGAGTTGCACAATGTGCAGAGAGAAAATTTGAGCATAAATGACTACCACATGAAAGTGAAGAAAATTGCAGATGCGCTTGCTTCCATTGGGTCGCCAGTGGATGATGACGATTTGGTCTCTGTGACCTTGAATGGTCTAGGAAAGGATTATGCACAGTTCCGGACATCCATTGCCGTCCGTGAAAAATTTCCTGATTTTGAGGAGTTGATTGCTCTTCTAATTTCCGAAGAGCACAGAAATGGGGGTGCATCTTCTTCAGGAGGAACTTCAAAAGAAACTGTCTTCTACTCAAATGCTGGCAGAGGTAGAGGCAGAGGTAGAGGAGGCCGATCTGCAGGCCGTGGTAGAAATCAGAATATGCAGCAAACGCAAGAAAACCAGTCCTATGCAGGAGGACGTGGCAACTCTAGAGGCAGGGGGAGCCAAAGAGGCCGTGGTGGATGGCAGAGAGGCCAAAATGCAAACAGCAATATTGAATGCTATCATTGTGGCAAAATGGGTCATATGGCTAAGGACTGCTATAAAAAGCAGAATGACATTATGAATGGAAAATTGCAGCAAGGCAATTATGCATCTTCTAGCAGGCAAGGTGATGACAGAAATGAGCATCTATTTATGGTGCAGCATATGACCAATTCTGTGACAAGTGTAGAAGAACAAAATGATGTGTGGTATGTTGACTCAGGTGTGTCAAACCACATGACAGGTCATGCTGAATGGATGCAGGATGCAAGAAAAATGGAAAAACCAGGATTTGTGGAGACTGGTGATGATACTGCACATCCTATTGTGCAGATTGGCAAAATTCCTTTGTCTATGCAGGATGGGAAAAAGAAATACTTGTCTGATGTATTTCATGTCCCGAACATCACCAAGAACCTGGTTTCTATTGGTCAGATGGTTGAGCAGGGCTTGCAGGTCAGATTTAATCCTCATGGATGCTTTGTTGAGGATATGAAAAATAATGGTCGCTTGATAGCAAAAGGAAAGAAGAAGGGTAGGATGTTTACGTTGGATGCAGACATGCCTGAATTGAGTGCAGCAATGTTTGCACATGGGACCGGTGTAGTTGCAGATATTGATATCTGGCACAAACGCATTGGTCATGTTAATATACAGCGACTTAAATCAATGCAAGCCCAAAATATTGTTGCAGGATTGCCTAAATTCAAGGTTGCAGAAATGCACAAGGTTTGTGAAGCCTGTCAATTTGGGAAACAGGCAAGGAAACCTTTTCCTAGGCATGTTCAAGAGAGTAAAAAGCCATTGGAATTAATCCACTCTGATGTGTGGACTACAAAAGCTGCATCTATTGGAGGCTGTCACTATTTTGTCACATTTATTGATGACTTTAGCAGAAAACTGTGGGTGTATTTTATGAAAAAGAAAAGTGAAGTGTTTGGGCACTTCAAAGCTTTCAAGGCTATGGTTGAAAAAGAAACAGGCCTGCAAATAAAATGCCTAAGGTCAAATGGAGGGGGAGAGTACCTCTCAAATGAGTTTGCAAGGTTCTTGCAGGAGCATGGTATAAAGCAGCAATATTCATGCAGTCATACCCCACAGCAAAATGGAATTGCAGAAAGAAAAAACAGGCATATTGGAGAGGTATCTCGGGCTATGCTAAATGAAAAAGATGAAGCAGTTGCTACAGCAGTCTATATAATGAACAGGACTCCCACTACAGCAATACATGGCATGACGCCAGAGGAGATGTATACTGGTAGGAAACCAGATATTTCTCATTTGAAGGATTTTGGTTGCATTGCTTATGTCCATGTGCCAGATGAGTTGAGGTCCAAGTTGGATCCAAAAGCTGAGAAGTGCGTCTTTATTGGTTATTCTCTGCAGCAAAAAGGGTATAGATGCTATAACCCTTCTACACGTAAGTTCACAGTGAGCAAAGATGTTGTTTTTTATGAGATGAGCAGCTGGTATAAACCAGTAAATGTGATGATTGATGTAGATGCACAAAATGGTAATGCTGCACAGAATGCACAGCAGCAATCACAAAATATCAGTGGACCTGGAGTGTCCTCTACCAGTGGTTCACATACTTCGCCATGGACAGGTAGATTGAGATCAGGAGAATCCCCTCAAAGCAATGCAGAGAGTGGTACGCAGGTATCACGAAAAGGAAAAGAGAAGGTAGATCAGCCCATGTATGATGTGAATGCAGGTCACTCTTGTGTGGATGGTGAATCCAGTGGCTCAGAACAGAGCATTGATGATGAGTTGGGTATTCCTTCTATTGTTACACCTGGAGTAAGGAAGACCAGGGATGTTTTGAGAGCACCTGGAAGTGAGCCTATTTTGCGCAGGTCTACCAGGGTTAGGTATCCTGTGGATAGGCTAAAATATGATGGATTTACAGCCATTCACTATGCCTATATGGTCAAAGTGATACAGGAACCAGAACCCACTTCTTTTGAGCAAGCCATGGGAAATGAAAAATGGGAGAAAGCCATGGATGAAGAAATGGATGCCTTGGATGCTAATGCTACATGGGAATTGGTGCCTTTGCCTAAAGGCAAGAATGCAATTGGTTGTAAGTGGGTTTATAAGATCAAGCACAATGCAGATGGTTCTGTGAATAGATACAAGGCAAGATTAGTTGTCAAGGGGTATGCACAGACATATGGCATTGATTATGAAGAAACTTTCAGCCCGGTTGCAAGGATGGCAACCGTAAGAGCAACCATTGCTATGGCTGCATCAAAGGGATGGTCTTTACATCAGATGGATGTAAAGAATGCCTTCTTGCATGGTGATTTGCAAGAAGAGGTATTTATGGAGCAGCCAGCAGGTTATGTTCATGCTATTCATCCTGAGTTTGTTTGCAGGTTGAAGAAAGCCTTGTATGGCTTGAAGCAAGCACCTAGAGCATGGTCTGACAAGATAGGACAGTATCTTGTCACTATTGGCTTTCAGATTTCCAAGGCAGATTTCTCACTCTATGTGAGAAAAACAGAGAAAGGGATTATGCTGCTGGTCATTTATGTTGATGATTTGATCATCACAGGTGATAGTGATGAAGATATCCTTCATGTGAAAATGCTATTGAGGCAAAAGTTTGAGATGAAGGATTTGGGAGAGCTGTGTTATTTCTTGGGCATTGAGGTGATTAGATCACCAAGTGGGATACAGCTCTTGCAGAGGCAGTATGGATTGGACATGCTGTCCAAATATGGGATGACAGGCTGTAAGCCTATTTCAGTTCCTTTGGAGCAGAATGTGAAGCTGAGCACAGATGCAGGTGAGCTTCTGGAGGACCCTACTATGTATAGACGCATAGTAGGAAGTTTGATTTACATGACTATTACCACGCCAGATTTGAGCTATGCTGTTGGGTTGGTAAGTCAGTTTATGCAGGCTCCAAGGAAACCGCATTTGGATGCGGCTAGACACATACTCAGGTATGTGAAGTCCACATTGCAGTATGGACTATTTTATGAGGCTGGGGTTCAGATACAGTTGCATGGATACACTGATGCTGATTGGGCTAGTAGCATTTCAGATAGACGATCTACCAGTGGATATGTGTTCTCTTTTGGGAGTGCTGCAGTCACTTGGAGCAGCAAGAAACAGCCTACAGTTGCCTTGTCGAGCACAGAGGCTGAGTACAGGGGTGCAGCAATGGCTGCATGCGAGGTAGCTTGGTTGCATAAGCTACTTTATGATATGCATCAGTCTACAGATGGGCCGGTTGTCATTTATTGTGACAACATGCGCAGTATACATTTGGCAAAGAACCCAGTCTTTCATGCTAGAAGAAAGCACATTGAGGTGCATTATCACTATGTGCGGGAGAAGGTTTTACTAGGTCTTATTGATCTAGTTTATGTCAGCACACAGAGGATCAGGTAGCTGACATATTCACGAAAGCATTGGGTGCAGAGAAGCTGCGCAAGTTCAGAGACCTGCTTGGTGTGCAGGATTTGGGATTGAGCTCGAGGGGGAGTGTTGAGATATCGAGCTCCACTCGCGATATGCCAGGGTGACTGTTGTGCATTTATGTCACCGACTTGTTAGCTGGAGATGCGGTTGGTACACCGCCCACGAATAATAGCTGGATGACAGCTATCCTTATCTACACTAGTTCATGGCGCAGTTAGTATGCCACCTTAGTTAGTTGAGTTTGGTTTGAGACCCACATATAGGGTTCTTCTATTTCTTTGTACTTGAGTTCTTTTGGCTTACACAACTAAGAAGAGGAAAAACTGTTTTCAGCCTCCACCTTTGTGTGTATTCCCCCATTTGTGCATGTGAGAAAGCCGTAAGTAAGACTCCTTCTCTCTCTCCCACTATCTTCACACACAATGGGGGAATACACACACAGGTGGAGGCTGAAAACAGTTTTCCTCTTCTTAGTTGTGTAAGCCAAAAGATCTCTAGTACAAAGAAATAGAAGAAACCTATATGTGGGTCTCAAACCAAACTCAACTAACTAAGGTGGCATACTAACTGAGCCACAAACTAGAGTAGATAAGGATAGCTATCATCCAGCTATTATTCGTGGGTGGTGTACCAACCGCATCTGTAGCTAACAAGTCGGTGACATAAATGCACAATGGTCACCCTGGCATATCGCGAGTGGAGCTCGATATCTCAACATCTTCCACAACTCTATGCCACCTTCACTTGGTTGCCAATCTAATGATTATGGATGCAGTTTATATTGCATGATAGGAACTTTATTGCGCATAAATAACCAAAATTTGAGAGGCTTTGACTGTCCCACTAAAGCATCTTGCCCATCACATAGGCATCCATCAGCATAGCTCTTGGAATCAAGGACTTCCGTTACCAAAAATGGTGTTGAAAAGACTCCTCACATTGTCTAAAAGTATCCATGAGATGTGCAAATGTCAATGTTTGACTAGCTCTTAACCTCTCTGAAAACCTGCTAAACATTGCATCAATATCCTCATGTGTATGCCCAACCATCAAGAATCCCAATTGAATTGACTTGAAAATCCCTCGAGCAACAAGTAATGATAAGTATGCAAACAAGTACCTATTCTTGTTTTCAGAACCACAATTATCCAACTGCAACAATAGGTATTTAGATAGTTTCTTATAAGGATTTTCTTGATGGGAACTTCCAAGTCCAAGGTCTGTTCCATCCACTGCTTTAAGATGAAGTTGTTGCTTGTCATTAGAAACATAGTGAGAATCCAATGCTTCTCTTGAGGTTAGTGCATTTAGTTGCATTTAGTAGAGTGTTGTGAGACCTTGGCATCCCATCATGTACCAAATCTCCAAGTGCATGGTTATCAAATCTTTCAAGATTTCTCAAACACAAAGCAAATGAACCAATTGTAAAGTTAGGATCCGATGGCCACAAGGATAAAGAAAAGTGACCCCATAACATCCTTGACCATGTCCATGTGTTATCATGCTAGTCAAAGCCACTGGGAGCTGAAAGGATTTGTCTGTGTCCTTTGAACGATTGCGTAATCTAGGGATGGCTATCTTCTTTTGGTCCATCTTATCATGGATAATGCACAAGTATGTCTGAGGATACATTTCAAAAAATCTGCGCCAAGTGTAGTGCACATTTCTACAACTTTTCTGTTGTAACATGTGCTTTCTTCTATCTTCCATCAACTTATTACGTTCATTTTGGCATTTTGTCACTGCAAGCTGAGCCTTGATTGCACTACATAAACCACACTTAGAGAATTCACTTGTTTTTGAAAAAGTTACATGCTTGAATTCAGAATTCCATATGGGGTTAAACGTGGAAGTTGACATCTGGTATACAAGTAGGTTAAACATTCAATGGTATCTAATGTTATATCATTCATTGGTACAATAGCTCCATTGACATTGTCCGCACAACTCATTGATCATGCTTTCCAATGAACAACACTACCCAAAGCCTCATAGACTAAGAATGCATCCTTGTAGGAAATGGAAGAAGTGCACTTTCATCCATACAAATATCAATCGCCACCAATACATTGTTTTCTCCCAAGGGCACACCTTGGCACATGTCATCGTGTGATGTAGAGAATATTGTCCCAATGGGAACAATCTTTCCACTGACAAGCAAGTTGACTTTAACCCCCACTTTCAATGTGGCACCTGCATACATAGCATTTGTTATAGTTCAATATTGATATCTGATGGTGTGACTTATGATGATAATGCTTTACAAGATTTCATTGCATGACCAAATCTTCCTAAACCTTGGTGCTTTGAATTTCAGCCAGCAAAGTCTGGCTACATGGCCAAATCTTCATAAACGATGGTGCTTTGAAAGGGAGATAGCAAGATTTGTCCACACAACCAAATCTCCTGATATGCTGGTGCTTTCAAGAAGCCATCAAGATTTGTCCACACAACCAAATCTACTTAGACCTTGGTGCTTTGAAAGAAGCCAAATCTCCACATACCCTGGTGCTTTGAAAGAAGCCCACAAGATTTGGCCACATGGTCAAATCTCCCCAGACCTTGGTGCTTTGAAAGGAGCCAACAAGATTTGGCCACATGGCCAAATCTCCTAAGACACTAGTGCTTTGAAAGAAGCAATAAGATTTGGCCACATGGCCAAATCTACTCAGACCTTGGTGCTTTCAAAGAAGCTAGCAAGATTTGGATGCACGGCCAAATCCTTCGAGACCTTGGTGACTTCTTTCAAAGCACTAAGAAGATTTGGTTGTGGAGTTCTTTCAAACTTGGGGAGATTTGGTCGTGTGGCCAAATCTTGTAAGCTTCTTTTAAAGCACTAGGGTATGGGGAGTTTTGGCCATGCAACCAAATCTTGCGTGCTTCTTTCAAATCACCAGGTTCTGGGAGATTTGGCCGTGTGGCCGAATCTTTCAAAGCACCAGGGTTTGGGAAGATTTTGCCATGCTACCAAATGTTGCTAGCTTCTTTCAAATCACTAGGAAGATTTGGCCACATGGCCAAATTTTCAAATGTTAAATTTAAAAATTAAAAATCCAGATTTTAAAATTTAAATTTTAAAATTCAAAATTCAAAATTCAAAATTTTAAATTCAAATTTGAAATTTCAAAATTAAAATTTCAAGTTTCAAGTTTCAAGTTTTCAAGTTTCAAATTTTGAAATTCAAATATAGAGATCCTACTTTCAAAAAAATCGTACATGCTTTTCATGATTCACGATATTACATGTTAAAATCATACTATTACTTTAAAGCAAACCTGAAAATCTAAAACTATTAAAAAACCAAAACTTTAAAAGGCAAAGCTAAACAAACCTTTTAAACCAAGCATAAAAAGTAAAACTATGAGAAGGAATTGAATTCATCTTTATGGGGGATCAAGTGCTAGGCTCACCTTGTTCTCTCCCTTCCTAGATCTCAAATGTGTAACTAGGGTGGTTTGAGAGCCTTAGGATAATGTCTTAGATGGGGTAGTTCTTGGAAAACACTCCTCCACCCTTGGTTAGCTAATTGCAAGCAAAAAAGTTCAAAACTATGTCAAAATGACAGGTCCCGCGAGGCTCCCCATCCCAAATTTGTCCTAACAGTGTGCACTTAACTATGTAGGTTTTAAACTTCCATTACCAATTAAACACTCCATACATTCCACACTCAATAGTTGGATTAGAAAGAGGTCTTTGTTTTTTGTTTTGCTCTGCATGCTTTTGGGGGGATTGCTCCTCATCCCAGCCCTTTATTTCCCATGCCTTTTTCCACCTCCCACCTTCTGCTGGACCCTGTTCCTTCAAAACTCAAGATTCCTCCCTGCTTGTCATCCTCTTTTTCGTCCCCCAGCGCCAAGCAGCAGCACCCTATTCTTTTCCATCCCCTAGCGCCATGTGACACTCTCCCCGTGTGACAACCTCCTCTTTTCTGTCCCCCAGCACCAAGCAACACCCTGCTCTTTTCTGTCCCCCCTTTCAACTGGACCCTGCTCCCTCGACACTCAGGATTCCTCCCCACACAACAACCTCCTCTTTTCTGTCCCCCAACGCTAAGTGACAGCCTGTTCTTTTCCATCCCCCCTTTCAGCTGATGAACCTTGCTTTCTTGATGCTCAGGATTCCTCCTCGTGCGACAACCTGCTCTTTTATATCCCCAAGCACCAAGCGACACCCTGTTCTTTTCTGTCCCCCCTTCGACTAAACCTTGCTCCCTTAGACACTCCTCTCCATCCATTTCTCAAAATATCCTGCTTCTAAGGTGCTCCTCTCTGTCCGGTTCTGGAACAGGACTTCTCTCAAGCTCTTCCAAGTCTTCTCCGTGGCTCTAGAACCTTTCGCTCCTCTTGTGCTTCTCCCCTTCAGCTCCTCTTCTGTCTGCCAATAAGAAAGACAACTCTTGCGATTGCTACAACTCCTCTCTCCCTCCATCTGTCCCCTTCTCTCCATTCCTCCATCTATCCTCTCTCCCTGCACCTCCATCTACCCTCCTCTCAATTCACCTCAATCAACTACCACATGTAACAAGAGAACTAGTTTTTTGAGGAAATGAATAGATTCACCTGCCTGCTTGAAATCCAAAGTGCACGAGCTCACGAACAACAATGGCTACTCAATCATCCAAGTATGAAAATGAAAGAAATCGAAAGTGTACCTGATTCTTGCATGTTCTCCATCTTTTCCATTTTGAAACACCATGATTTGAATGCAAGAGTCTTGTAAAAATAGGAATCTCAAAGTGTGATTTAAAAGTAGGGTCTTTAGCATATGATTTGACTTTCAGATCTTGAAATTTGAATTTTTAGATTTGAAATTTGAATCTTAAGATTTGAATTTTGAATTTTAAATGGGGAGATTTTAAATGCGGCCAAATCTTCCTGGCTTCTTTCAAAACATTCAAGATTTGGCCACACGGCCAAATCTCCCTAGACCTTGGTGATTTGAAAGAAGCTATTATAAAAAGCTAGAAAGATTTGGCATTGCAATCAAATCTCCCCGAAACTTAGTGCTTTAAAAAGATTTGGCTACATGGCCATCTCCCCAAACCCTGGTGCTTTGAAAAGATTTGGCCGCACGGCCAAATCTCCATAGACCCTCGTGATTAGAAAGAAGCTAGCAAGATTTGGCCACACGGCCAAATCTGCCTACACCCAGGTGATTTAAAAGAAGCTAGAAAGATTTGACCGATTTGAAAGAAGCTAGCAAGATTTGGTTGCATGGCCAAATCTCCCTAGATCCTCGTGATTAGAAAGAAGCTAGTAAGATTTGGCCGCACAGCCAAATCTCCCTAAATCCTCATGATTTAAAAGAAGCTAGAAAGATTTGGCATCACAGTCAAATCTCCCCACATCCTGCTTCTTTTGAAAAGATTTGGCCGCACAGCCAAATCTCCGTAGACCCTCGTTATTAGAAAGAAGCTAGCAATATTTGGTCGCATAGCCAAATCTCCCTAAACCCTCATGATTTATAAAAAGCTAGAAAGATTTGGCATCACAGCCAAATCTCCCCAAACCTTAGTGCTTTAAAGAGATTTTGCTGCATGGCCAAATCTCCCCAAACCTTGGTGCTTTGAAAAGATTTGGCTACACTACCAAATCTCCATAGACCCTCGTGATTAGAAAAAAGCTAGCAAGATTTGGCCACACGGCCAAATCTCCCTACACCCAGGTGATTTCAAAGAAGCTAGAAAGATTTGACCGATTTGAAAGAAGCTAGCAAGATTTGGCTGCACAACCAAATCTCCCTAGACCCTTGTGATAACAAAGAAGCTAGCAAGATTTGGTCGTAGAGCCAAATCTCCCTAAATCCTCGTGATTAAAAGAAGCTAGAAAGATTTGGCATCAGAGCCAAATCTCCCCACATCCTACTGCTTTTGAAAAGATTTGGCATCAGAGCCAAATCTCCCCACATCCTGCTGCTTTTGAAAAGATTTGGCCGCACGGCCAAATCTCCTAGACCCTCGTGATTAGAAAGAAGCTAGCAAGATTTGGCCGCACAACCAAATCTCCCTAAACCCTCATGATTTATAAAAAGCTAGAAAGATTTGGCATCACAGCCAAATCTCCCCAAACCTTAGTGCTTTGAAAAGATTTGGCTGCACAGCCAAATCTCCCCAAACCTTGGTGCTTTGAAAAGATTTGGCCGCATAGCCAAATCTCCATAGACCCTCGTGATTAAAAAGAAGCTAGCAAGATTTGGCCACATGGCCAAATCTACCTACACCTAGGTGCTTTAAAAGAAGCTAGAAAGATTTGACCGATTTGAAAGAAGCTAGCAAGATTTGGCTGTGCAGCCAAATCTCTCCAAACCCTAGTGCTTTGAAAGAAGCCCACAAGATCTGGCCACAAGGCCAAATCTCCCTAAACTCTGGTGCTTTGAAAGAAGCCCATAAGATTTGGCCACACATCCAAACCTTCCCTTCTGGTGCTTTAAAAGAAGCCCATAAGATTTGGCCGCATGGCCAAATCTCCCTAGACCCTGGTGCTTTCTCAAATCTACCACATGTCTAGTGTCAATTCTCGATTCTATTTCAGATATGTTTATCGATAATGTGTTTTGTCTAACATTAAAGAATATAAAGATAATAGTTTGTATATTGCTTCGATTTTTTACAGGAAATACACAAATGTGAAGAAGGTTAAGAAAGTTGTAAGTGAATTTGGAGAAAAAAGCATACCTTGGTACTTTGACATATATAGTATTGAGGGAGCACAGTTGACAAGAGTTCACTTATTTGTTTTGTTATCTAATAAAAGTGCATACACTTGTGTTGGATTGGTACATCAAATCACAGAAGATGTGGTTGGAAAAGAGGGAGATATCGGATTGTTGATCATTATAAATCAAAATAAGAAATTTATCTTGGATCCCAGTGATTATGAAGCATTTCGTATGAAGTCTGATGTAGATGACAACATGCACTCAAGAGGCTGGATAAGTGTTGAATTAGTTGATGGAAATGAAATTGACATAGTGACAACAATCATTGAATGATATCGCAAAGTTTCAGCAACATTAAAGAAGCGCAAGAGTGGGGAAGATAGTGGGGAAGGCACAAAGAAAGGAAAGTCGCAAGCACCAGGTGGTAGTTAGCGGAGAAGGGGCAAAGAAAGGAAATCTAACTATAATTGATGTACCAAAGGAAGGAACACCTCCAAAGGGTATGCTAGCAGTCGTGGAACGTAGTGGTAGTGAATTGGAGCCAAGCGGAAAGGTCATAGGAAAAAAAGGGCAAAAGAAACCATCAGGCTTGGAGGAATATTAAAAATACTACCTATTTGGGTTGCATGCAACATTTCCAATTCCAGTTGCAAGATGGCAAAAAGCTCCTCCAAGCTATGTATATAGAGGGTTGAACAAAGAGCATTTGGCGAAGCTTGCTGGTTATAACTCTAGGCCTCCTGCTGCTACTATAGCAGATTTAATGCCTTTCAATCTTGAAACAAAGCAGCCCCTAGAAAGGGTAGATAAAAAGGATTTAACCAAGTGCCACTATTGGATACTATCTAGAAAACATTCAATATATGCTGCTAAAATATTCACATCTAATGATGATAACAGCACGGCCCAAAGAAAGAACTGCTACTGCACCCGCCAGGCGAGGATTGTAGTGAATTGTCCCGCACGCTTTTGTGTGGAGATATCAAAGATGGCAAACCTGGAGTCTCAAAATATCTTGAGACAATCTCCATACATTGATATACTTAAGAAGGTGAGGGGATAATGGATTCTCTTTAACAAACCCAAGAAAGCACAACAAGGGCTTGCAAAAGGACATCCAAATCGTGAGAATTGGGATGTAAGTACAGATTTTAATGGTCTATTTTCTTAATTATTGCATTCTAAAGGATTCATATATTTTGCAGGCTTTCAATGACACTAACAAGGTGACATTGGGCAATAGCTTTGCCACGAAGGATGTACATATGATCATCACAAGCGATGCGATTTATGATGGTTGGATCTCCATCCTTGAGGGTTACATTGCAAGCAAATATTCACAAGATGGAAAATGCCATAGGCAACCCACAGTCTCAATGTTTAGATTCTTGTGTGGATTGAATGATGATCAAATTGGTCAAATTCAAAATGACATTAAGGAAGGTAGAGTAGTCATAGCTAAAACAAAGACTGATGCCATGATTCTTGATATTGATGGACGAGCTATGCAGATCAAGAGAGATGCTGCACTACAAGAAGAACTTTATATGTTTATATCGACAGAACGGCCTTCTTTAATGTTAAAAAATTGGGATGAGTGCAGATTACATTTTAAAATTAGTCTAGAATTGTATCATCGGATTCGTGGTTGCTCTAACTCATGGTTAAAAGTGAAGCTTCAACAGGGCAATGAAACTCCACCATTGCCTGATGCTGCAAAGGGGTATCTGAGGTGGATTATCTAAGTTGTAAAATTATTCCCTTTTAGAACCAAAACTAGAGAACTATATATTGGATTACATAATATCTAATATAGAGATAATCACATGGTAGCATGAATTAGAAAAGAAGAATAGTACTATGTAATTTCGAGTAGTTGAGTGAACAAAATTAGGACAAATTGTATACCAATAAAATAAAGACACAAGAGAGTCTTTGGTGTGACCTAGAAGACAATTCAATTACACAATCAAAATACAAACACCAATGGTATCGAGTCGGGAAATTTAACAGTACACATTTGAGTTGAGTTGCTTAATCAAGCACGACGATAATGTACTAAAAGAAACATAGTAAAACATGGAGACAAGGTTGAAATCCAAAAAATAGAAATAAGGAATACAGAGCTCAAAGCTGCCTGCGGAGGGGGACGAGCATTTTTCGAGCGAAATCTTTCGAGCGTCCGAGCGAATGAAAAAAAAAGCTTCCAACTATGCAAAAATATGGCAAAAATGGATCGAAAGAAAACATAGTTTCACTTAGAAATATGCTAAGTATTAAATCAATGCCTATTTTATACACAAATATTTACATGAATCTTTGGGAATGGTGAGAACATAATGGGATGGCTTTTGAAGAAACCCACTTGCAGAGTAGATTTCTCTATGAAAATTCCCTTTTGATCCTTCTTACAACTTTTACCTAATAGGAGGTGACATTGAAAAACCTCTCTCAACCTATCTTCATGAAAGGGCTTTTCCAAAGAAAATTGATTGAAGCAAACCATCAAGGTAGTTTCGCCAACAAAACCCCTTTGAAGTAGGTCTTCCAATGTAGTTTCGTTGGCGAAATTACCTTGGACAACACTTTTAAAAGTGACATAACTTTCACATCCAATGTCCAAATATAGTGATTCAGCCACTCAAATTGATTGGAAAACTCCATTTGAGCACATCTATGGGGTTATATTTTAGAAAATCTTGCATATATAGTATTAAACATTACATGTATTTTATGAGAGTGATATATAAGCCCAAGTTAATACTTATTTATAGTAATTTAAACTTCTTTAGAAAGATGTCCATAATATCTTGTTATTTATGCTATAAAAACAATAGAAAGATATTGCCATAATATTTTGGCACCCCTTAGGGAATGGTTTGCAAAAATTGAGAGCTCTACAAGGCATAAGGAGAAGTCAAATACCTTAAAGGGGATCTATATCTATATTAATAAAAAACATAGATAAAAATAATTTACATCATTTTATGGAGAAGTTAGGGCTGAGAACCCAAATAATGACTCCGAAGATGCTAATGAATGAGTCCTAATGACTCAGAAGATGCTACCTTTGGGTGCATATCATGGAAAGACCGGTCAAACTGCTCAAGAGCATATTGAGTAGTCAAGAAAGTAGGCAATGCAAATGAGAAGGCCTTATCTAGTAGTCAAACGGGCATCCAAATATGAAAGAGGAATCAGCTCAAATCTGTGGAGGGCAAGCGCTACCAACTACCTAGAGCTGGAGAAACTCTTGCATCCGTTGTATGAAAGGTGAGATGTCATCTCACGATCTCCAACTCATCCATGCTGACTGGCTGGTTAATTGAGCGGTGGAGGCACCCTCTATTGTCGAGATAGAATGGCAAGAAGATTTTGGCGCTAGTATAGGAGGCGGCAACAACAGCTGGGTCAGCCAAGCCCTTGAGCCTAGTTGCAAAAATTCTAGGAATGAGATTGTATAAAAAAACTAGCCAAATCTAGACAACAAGAAAAACTCAAGAGGTCTCGAGAAGACGAGGAGGAGCAAAAGCAATAGAATTACAGAAACACCGAGAATAGGAAAATAGTCTCAAGCGAGTGATTGGTTCGGATGAGCATATAATGGATTGACTCAGGATCCTCATGAGTCCACCAACCTACCACCGCCTACTTAGCAACAAGGAGCAACTCGAGGTCAAATGCCTCTCCAAGCCACCTTCATCCCAAACTTGTACCAACAAGCCATGGAGTATTGTGACTATTGTACATCGAATGCGTACACCTCCACTAAAGTGTACCGAGATTTGATACATCGTGGTCACAACATAGATCTAAAGGATATGGCCTTCTTGCAATCCATCTCTGCTCTCACTATGAACATTTTTTGTGAAGGAATGCAACAATGCATTATTTCCAAGCCCGTAAGGTTTAGATCAAGCTGCAATGCAATAACATAGTAGCAACCTCAAACCTGGTTGTAGATGATACAACATCCTCATGTAGGGAATTCTTGGCACCTTCTGAGCTTAATGGAAAATTCTCCAAGGAAGCATAGTTGTGTGTAGCACTACCTTAGTACCTTTGAAGGAAGCAAGTTTCAAAGCAAGGCACTTGAAGGAGAGACATAGAAAACCATTCCCTACATGTGGATAATACAACATCCTCATGTAGGGAATTCTTGGCACCTTCTGAGCTTAATGGAAAATTCTCCAAGGAAGCATAGTTGTGTGTAGCACTACCTTACTACCTTTGAAGGAAGCAAGTTTCAAAGCAAGGCACTCAAAGGAGAGACATAGAAAAATTATCTCTTTCACTGCACTGAGGAGCCAAGCACGTGATGGAACAAATTAGGTGGATTCTAAGAGATACTTTTCTTACCACCAATAAAAGTCTTCGTATGAATAAAAACTATTCATGCACAAATGCATATATAATTACTCAAAGATATCATATATTTATAATAATATTATAAATCATGTAGTATTTCTTGCATAATTTGTGATGTGTCACCATGACATATCATCATCTTTTAAGACTGATTGTATTATTCGCATGAATCTAACAATTTCTACAAATTACAAATTTTAAATTTTAAAATTAGGTATGGGTTAGGGATAGAACCATGTCTTAGCCATGGTACTACTATTTGGATGTGTAATATTATAAGTTCCATGCTTGGGGTTTCTTTATTTGCTAGACCTAAACTATATTCCTTTATGAATGGGTACAATCAGATCTTGAAAGCTAAACAATATGGCTTTTATTTCTTGTGATTTATGCTTATTGAGTCATTCCTTTTGGCTTGAAAAGTTCCCCCTTGACCTTCCAAAGGTGCATGGTTCATGATTTTTTGGATTACGTAAATGTATCTGTCATGGTGGTCAGATACAAGTGTCTCGGCGTTAATGAGGTTAGCTTTTGCATTAATTTATCTCATTATTTGGATATTTTTTGTTTTGAGAATCATCATAGTTTCTCATTATTTGAAGCCTATGTATGTTTGAATTGCGATAAGTTGCTCCAAAACATGTTTCCTACACCATATACCATGCCCACATCAAGAGATGAAGTGGAGAAGATGCTGACAATGGTGGGTACGGATTAAAGAAAACATTGATCCTAATTTAATTCCCGTCAAACAAATGAATGGTTTAGTCTCCACTATTGTTGCAAAGAACATGATGGAGGAAAAGAAGTTTAAGAAGGTGAAACTTGAAGTGCTTGAAGACTTTGTATCAGAAAGTAAAGTTGATGTCACAAAAATTCAAGAGGCTCTTGATGTGAGCGGAGTGAGTAGAAAGGGATATGCTTCAATATTTAGAGTTGTGTCATCACCATTAAAAGATCAACGGATAAAAAGTGTGTTGTTACCAACACTAGCACAAGTGTGGAAGGAACGAGGTCATCTTAACCAAGAAATTGATAAGTTTATTGGATGGTACTTTCATATCGAAAGTGTATATGAAAGTCAAAAGGGAAGCACTACATATAATGCTTGGAATAATATTTTTGTAGATCTTGAACAATTACAGAGACTTATGGTTGAGTTCTATAGTATCACATTTGAAGAATGTAAATGAGTTTTGAAGTTTGTTGTGAAGCTCGATGAGTGTGAAATCGTCAAGGAAAAAAAGATAGAGAGAGTTTGTATCACTTTGATGAATCGAGCACTTGATCAATCGATCACAAAGTCCAACTCAAAGTACTTCAGTGTCCAATTGAAAAAGCACGTATGGTGGTTGGGTGCATTTGAGGTATGTAAACTATCACCTTCTAAATTAGTCTTTGATCGAAATGTAATAAATTTTATATCATATATCTTGCAAACCTGTGGTTTTAAATTACAGGTGAAGACTAAGGACCATGTAGTACTTTATTGGGTATTTCATCAAATAGATATACCATCAATTATCAAGAGTCAAGTCCAAGGACGCCATCTTCATGTTCCAAGGAAGGGTGATTTTCAAATTGAATGGCATATGGTAGGTGACCCAAAGACACTGAAGTGTATGTTCAATATAAGCAAAGGGGGTAACTCAAAATCTCCTTGCTTGTGCTACAATGAACCAACGCATGTCCTAGATTCTAAATGGTGGAAAAGACCACCCAACAGAGATAAAGTAGACAAAAATTTTAAAGCAGTTCTTGAGATCCCATTATGCAATTTCACATTTGTACATTGCATGCATTATGTAGAATCATTGAAAAACTTGTTTTCCTATATATTGGATTTGCATGGAAACTTCACCCTGAGAGCAGAAGAAAAGAGGCATTACAATCGTTAGAAGCAATGTTATCAGAAATTGGTCTTAATGGAGGAGATGTACATATTACAAAGGATCTTTAAAAATCTACAAATGGAAAAGATGTTCCTATCAAGCCATCTATTTGTGGAGTAAAGGCTAGAAGATTTCTGTCTCATCCAGAGAAAAAATAAATAAATGGTAGTAAAACAACATACGTATCAAGGATAAAGTATAACTTGTGGAGAAAAGTCCACAATGCTGTCAAAGATCATCAGGCAGATGGATTGGCAAGAGATGTCAAGGCAGAAGTGTGGAAATGCTTAGGTAAACTTTTTGTTTTTTGTGACCAAGTCACCTTTAGCAAAAATGATCAACAAGCATTTGAAGAAGCGGTAAAGAGTTTTGGAAAGGCAATGAAAGAGGTTTGGACAATATGTAACATCACTCATTACATGGTAAGAACAATATCCTATTTTTGTGCATGTTTTTTTTAAAGCAAACAATCTTAGTTTTATATATTCTAATGCCCACTTGCCTATATCAAAAGTGCATATAATCTACAATCACCTTCCTTTCTTTGTAAAAAAATACGGATGCCTTGCAATTTGGTCCACATAGGGAATGGAGAAATCACACTACATGGCACGAAATGCATTCTTTAGACATACACAACATTTTGGAGGAAAACAGAAAGCCAATAGTTTAAAACAAGTGTTCCAGTGGCTCTATCGAGGAATACTACAAAGACTTCAAGCCAAGAAGAAAGTTAACACATCATAGGTTAAGCTGGCTTTCAGGTTGGCTCAAAAGGAAAGAAGGAGGCAGATTTTGGAGAACTCAAATGCAGCACAAAGACATGCTCAGTGGAGACACTCAAAGATATTTGTAAACCACAAATGGGTAGATAGAAGCTAAGTGCTAGGCCTTGATCATCAATTGGTGTCATCAAAAGTAATAAATTTTTTTTTTGCAATGACCAAGACTTGGATTTTTCATTCATAAGAAGTCATTGTATGCAACCATTGAAATATTTGAAATGTACTACATATATTTCTATTTCAAAATGTACATTGTTTTTGTCACAAATACACAAACATAACTAAGACATTCTAAAATGACAATATTCTCACAATTCAACCTTACTTCTATCTTGTAAAATATACAATGCCATACAGGCTATCCTTCCAATGGTTTGCCAACTTTTCTTGGAATCTTTCTTTTGACTTTAATTGGAGACCTTTTTTTCTTGAGCTGAGGAGAAACTTAACTCTACTTATCTTGTGCAAGAGTTGTTGTGCTCGCAATTTGCTCTTCAACTAATTTGTCGGGAAGGGCCACCAAAGAAGGCTCTCGATTCCTGACGAGCTTATGCTTTCCATAAGCTTCCAACGAGAGGGGATCCTTTACACCACAAGCTAGTGCCCAGGTAGTATATGTCAAAAAGTAGCCAGCTCTTGAGCCTTGCTTTCCAGCATAACACCCAAAAATAAGTAAAGCAGATCACTTCTCTATCAATATGATCTTATCTGTTTGCCACGATATAAGATGACCACCCAAAACTTTTGAGAAACACTTGAAAAAATAAGTAAGAGCAACCACATCATTGATAAGTAATTTGCTAAAAATCAGTATCTTTGCAACAAATAGGTCTTTAATATAATGAGAAAGGCTTGATAGTTAACCAAGCCCAGGAATTCTACTTCTAGCCGCCCTCAGGAGAAATGTGTCATTTTCAACGAACAACTGCCATATGCAAAACACACTTCGATTTAAAACAAACCATAAATTTGCATATCTAAACTCCAAATGCAAGAAAGGTAGGTTCCTTACCTCAATATTCTCATCTTTCTCTAGTATATCATTATTAAACAAGGAGATACCCATCTCCTCCTTCCCCTCGGAGCTGTCACTGATATCCAAGCTTGCTGTGAGATTCATTCATGCTTGGGTTTCTTGGAAGATTGTCTCATCCACCTCTTCATACATTTTGGCTTGCTCAAAATAGATGGACAATGCTTCCGAAGCATCGAATTTGTCCTCCAGCTCTAACAAAGGATCATCCTCAATCCTTAATTCCTTGTCAACCCTACAAGATTGTGCAATAAGGGCAATTAACATTAACTGGATAATCCTGGAAAAGTTCTACAAAAATTGTAAGTGGCATGAAAACGTTGATTTTAACTATCCTGGTAGCAATATTTGGTTTCAGGGAATGCTGTACTTCCAAAAATAGTTTGGCTTTGTGAGAGGCCAAACCAGCCCAACCTAGGTGGGTTGAGCCCACCTCTCCCCCCATCAATGAGGGGAGGGGGCCACTTTTTGAAATTTGAATTTCAAATTTCGAATCTCCCTCCCTCCCTCTCTCTCTCTCTCTCTCCCTCCCTCCCTCTCTCTCCCTCCCTCCCTACCTCCCTCACTCCTCCTCCTCTCCCTCCCTCTCCCTCTCCCTCTCCCTCCCTCTGCCTCCCTCCTCCTCTCCCCTCCTCCGTCTTGCTCCTCCTCCTCCCTCCTCCCTCTCCCCTCCTCCTCTTTTTGGCTCCTCCTCCCTCCTTCCTCTCCCCTCCTTCTCCAGTCGCCCAGGATCCCTCTCCTCTACTCCTCCCTCCTGCAAAATCTCTCCCCTCCTCCTCCCTCTTGTAGCATCTCTTCCCTCCTCCTCCCTTCTACAGCAGCTCCTTCCCTCCCTTCTACACCTGTCGCCCTACTCTTCTCCTCCTCTTCCTCTTATTCTCATCTGCTTCTCCTCCTCCCTCTTCCTTGCTACTCTCTCCCTCTCACTGCTCCATCTTTGCCAGCTCTCCCCTACATTTTACCCTGCATCACTGATACCTCTCTTTAAGTACTCATGGCACCATTCGAGGACATATCCAACAAGTACCATGTGAACCTACAACTGGAGGTAGAATATGCAAGCACACGTTCTTTGAGATATAGTGGAACTCCTCAAAGTGTGCTCCACAGTCTTTGATTGCAAAAGGGAAGAAGCATCTTGACCTTTGGGTGGATGGAAACTAGTATCCTTTCGACCCTGCCACCCAAAAGAGTCCTCGTTTTCATACAGTGCATGATGTTGTTCGGTTTGTTGGCAAGGGACATGCTGGATTGCTCGGTTATTGCAATCGATTGAACCATTCTCAGAAATTGGCTATGCAAGCAAGCGAGGTGTAGAGAGCCCAAGCAGAAGAACTTGCACATTTGGGAAATATCACTATTGTGGCAATGCATAATAGTATGCAGGATCTCCAATTGCAAAACAAAGAACTCAGTGACAAAGCACATGCACTGGACTTGGAGTGACATGAATTGGAAGAATCAATCCAGAAGCTTGCTAAAAGAAAACAAGATTTGGAAAGGTCTATCTATGGCCAAGCTCAACATGCTGTGGAGAAGGAACGAGAGAAGTCGATACAATGAGTACAAAAGTTGAAGGGAACACCTTTGGGATATGGGCTACAAGGTTAGTTCCACAAATTTTCAATAAAATTTCTTACCCCAAAATATTTGTGGTGTTGCATTCTTTCCACTAAGACTCATTTGTACTCTACTTTAGGAATTTCATGTGTGATGGGAATAATGGAAATGGATGATAGTGATCCTTCATATGTTCTAAGAAGTTTAATAAAGCCAAGTGATGTCATGGAAGTATTGAAGGACCCTAGACAAAAAAGGCTACGTAAACAAGTTGCTAGAGAGGTAATGAAGGATTTCAAGGGCCTCGTCCAAGCAAAGGGGTTGCTTGGAGCTTGTGATGCTGCTAGTTAAGTCGTGAAGCTTACAACTCTGTTTTTAAAATTTTCAAGTCTGCTATGGAGGAAAAGTATAAGATATCTACAATGCCATTGCCAACACCATGGTCTATAAGGCTTGCGCATCAAGAAACAAACCACAATTGTGGATTTTGACATTTTCCAATTCATAGTGGTGCAATTTATTTTGATGTTTTGAATGGTTTTGTTTCATGCCAATGTCAATTTTTGCCCCAAAAAGTATAATTTATTCTATTATTTATATTTAGATCATATATAGGTTATAAAGTTACTTTAGTTTCAAAGTTTCACTATCATAGCCATAGTTCTCCAAGCTACCAAACTACCATGGATTCTGCTATGTCTACCTTCCACGATTTCATCTCCCATACCCTGTTAAGTGATAGAGAGGAGGAGTTATTTTTAGTCTTTGATAAGAGCATAGATGTCCTAGGCCCCTACTTGGGAGCCCGAGATGATTTTCAAGACCTCATCAAGTATATTCAAGACATCACGAGTTTTGCATATCAACTTGATGAGTCTACAAAAAGATGGGTCCCAATTGATTATTTAAAGTACTTGTTTAATCAAGAACCCAAATTCTTGAATCGTTTAGATCTCTTTCAAGCCCATCTCACACCCCTAGGGTTTAGGCATGTGGACACTAATGAGCTCCTAGCATGTGGAGTCATCAGAAACACAGGAAATAGATTCCCATCCTGGGAAATGAACTTTATTTTCCTTCTCCAAGAGGGACAAATGGAAGAGCAAGGCTCAACCTCAAGCCTTGACCCTGACCCTGACCCTACCCCTACCCTTGCCGATCCTCTTGTTTCTGTAGATGAGCTCAACATCTACAATTAATAGCCCATTGATAAAGAAGCTAAGGAGCCAAAAGTTGCGTTGGCCCTAGAAGTGCTCCAGAGACCTCCTGTGAACCCCATTCTACTTCTCAAATTCCATCTACCTCAAGCACCACCTCTATTGATGCCAGAATAGTGATATGGTTTCTTGCTCCCCTTCTTATTGATGGAGAACAATACCTCTTTCTCCATGACATCAAGGTTATGTTTGGCTTCCGTGAGGACGAAGCTCTTGGTGTCTTGTGTGGATACGAGGTGGACATGACTATGCAAGAACCAAGGTTTTGGGAGCAGATGATTCAACAAAAGAGGTTCTTGCTTTCACACTGGCTAGAATCAAAGATGCAAACAAATCGATCTAATTTGACCTACTTGATGTGCCAAAAGAAGCCTCCACATCTCACTCCGGATAGCAGGAGACCCCTGGACCATCATCATTGACAAAGAGGAAGGGATCGAGCATGACCACTCCATAGTGGTAAGAAACTATGAGCTTTGAATCTCTTCTCTCTTGGTATAATTTTGCTTTATCGGCATTCTAATGTAATTTTGGATTGTTGCAAGAGGCATTTGAGGTTGACCTCTTCTCATCTCGGCAACGCCTTGTTTGTAGTAGCTTCGGCCAAGATCACTTACTAGCACCCAAGCAAAAGGGCACTCTGTGGTTATCCACAAAAAGTTTTTGCCACAAGGCATTGAGGACCTCCTGAAGTGCAAGGCCTTGTTATGAGTGATTGGTCATGCTGACATCAATCGAAATGTTGACAAGGTCTTTTTGGTGAACTGCATGACTACCCTCAATGCTTTTGGAACCAATTTTCAAGGTATGGCATTGACGGCAACAACCATGTCTGTGGCTAGCCAGTGACAATAGCATTGATGCTCTATCGACTAGGTTTAGAGCTAGGAGTCTATTTGGGAATTCAAAGCCTAATATTCTCAATTTTTTAGAGAAGAGAGAAAGGTTGTGAAGCCTTATTGTACAAAACTTTAATTTTATATGAATATAGATATACTTTTTCTACAATATCCCATTCTGTGTTCTTTTACAAAATTTCTTTTATATTTTCATTGTATTATGTAACTTTATTTATTGTATCATTAATATTTCCATTCACTATTCTGTTCAAAACCATGCTATCAGATAGCTTTTTGCATTATAATGATCATTTTTTAGCAATCCAGCAAGAATCTCACCGTGGCACAAAAGGTAAAAGTGTCCAGCATTGCACGAAAATCCCAAAAAAGTCAAAACCTTCTATGGTGCGTATGGAGTTGTTTGACCAAGTCAAACAAGCTCCATATGCACCATAGTAGGTCTTGACTTTTTAGGCTCCCCACGTAATGCTAAACACTTTTCCATTCTAGACCACATTGAAAAAACTTCATTTGACCACTCAAATTCACAATGAACTTGCATAAAGTGATGGAAAGCATCACATAACATGTATAATAACATGGGAATAGTAATAGAACATAAAAATATATTTTATTCATTGGCCTCAAAGGGAAAATATTTACAAAATGTTTCAGATTACACCAAGTGAACCTAAACAACATGTAGGGCCTAAGGGAGGGGTCGGAGCAGATGCACTTGGCAAGTGCAAGGTCCTTGTCCATCACTGTTACTCTTTTGGCATGGATAGCACATAAGTTCATGTCTTAAAAAAGACCTACTTCCATCTGCTTTGTCGCCTCCTGAATTGCTCCCATTGCACCTGAAGTGAATGCACATCATCCTTGTAATGCCGTGCTATTTCACATGCAACACGTTGGAAGGGTGCATGGGGAATGAGATTGTGGTTTGGAACTTTCGGATCTCTTGAAGTGCCTTCACGCCTAGCTTTTTGCACCTCTTAATATTTGGGGGACCTTGCATAGGCCTCTGGACATGGCTCCATGGTTGCTTGTCCACTTTGAGCTTCTTTCACCTCTCCTCCCTTGCAACCTCCTCTTCAAAATCCTCCTCCTATGTCTGGTGGGTCTATTGAGGTGGCCTCTCGTGCCTAGACGTCTTCTTTGCCCTTGCCCCCTTTCCCTTTCATGCTGAAGCTATGAGTCAAGATGAGGCTCTTGCTCAGCTCATACTAGAGGCTCCTCATATGTGACAATCTCGAGGCACAAGGGGTTGATGGTGCTCTGTTGAGATATCGAGCTCCACTCGCGATATGCCAGGGTGACTGTTGTGCATTTATGTCACCGACCTGTAGCTGGAGATGCGGTTGGTACACCGCCCACGAATAATAGCTGGATGACAGCTATCCTTATCTACTCTAGTTCGTGGCTCAGTTAGTATGCCACCTTAGTTAGTTGAGTTTGGTTTGAGACCCACATATAGGGTTCTTCTATTTCTTTGTACTAGAGTTCTTTTGGCTTACACAACTAAGAAGAGGAAAACTGTTTTCAGCCTCCACCTTTGTGTGTATTCCCCCATTGTTTATGTGAGAAAGCCTCAAGTGAGACTCCTTCCCTCTCTCCCACAATCTTCACATGGTATCAGAGCCTTGTTCGTGGTAAGGAGCTCAAGAAAGCAAGCCAAGTTCGTGGTGTCCTGGTAAGAGGACCAGTGTTGCTTTCCTATTTCGAGTTTGGGAGCAAATCTCTGCAGGTAGCACTGCCAGAAGTGCAGGAGTGCACTGTTTCAGACTGAGACGCCCTTCGCGGTGTGGCGAGAGCGCAGTATATGCTGCGGGTCTAGACGAAGCCCTCAGTGACTTTATTTTTCTGATTTGAGGCCGTTTCGAGGCCCGTTTTGAAGGCGGAAGTTCTTCGCAGGCACTCAGAAAAAGGCCCTGTTTTTGACTGTGCGACCACTGCGCGGCTAGTCGGTGGAAAGGTGCCGCAGAAATTGCATCATATGCCTGTGTGCAAAGATATTGGGAGTTACAGATTCATGCCTGTTGCCTGTTGATGCAAAATCGTCACTAGGAAGTGACTGTGTGGTGAAATACCACTTTCGTCAGTTTTGCAGATCTGCCCGTGTGTGGCAAAAGTTGTGTTTTTTGCAGTGACAGAATATTTTGCAATGTTCTGTAATGGCATCTGATTCTCTTTCACAGATTGTCACTGAAAAGCTTGACAAGAACAACTTCCAGGCATGGAAGTTTAGAATGACGAATTTCTTGATGGGAAAAGGCTATTGGGAATTCATTACAGGAAATGAAGAAGAACCTGTTCTTCCCAATGTTCCCAGTCAACAGGAAATGCAAGCATTCAAAGGATGGCATGAGAGAGCCAGGAAAGTTATGTATTGGCTGTCTATCAGTATTTCGGACTCCATGATTGTGCATATTCAGGATGCAAATACGCGAAAGGAGGCATGGGATACTTTGGCAAAAATGTATAGCACAAATACGCAAGCCAGGAAAATGCAACTCAAACAGGAGTTGCACAATGTGCAGAGAGAAAATTTGAGCATAAATGACTACCACATGAAAGTGAAGAAAATTGCAGATGCACTTGCTTCCATTGGGGGTCGCCAGTGGATGATGATGATTTGGTTTCCGTGACCTTGAATGGTCTAGGAAAGGATTATGCACAGTTCCGGACATCCATTACCATCCGTGAAAACTTTCCTGATTTTGAGGAGTTGATTGCTCTTTTAATTTCTGAAGAGCAGAGAAATGGGGGTGCATCTTCTTCAGCAGGAACTTCAAAAGAAACTGTCTTCTACTCAAATGCTGGCAGAGGTAGAGGCAGAGGTAGAGGAGGCCGATCTGCAGGCCGTGGTAGAAATCAGAATATGCAGCAAACGCAAGAAAACCAGTCCTATGCAGGAGGACGTGGTAACTCTAGAGGCAGGGGGAGCCAAAGAGGCCGTGGTGGATGGCAGAGAAGCCAAAATGCAAACAGCAATGTTGAATGCTACTATTGTGGCAAAATGGCTCATATGGCTAAAGACTGCTACAAAAAGTAGAATGACATTATGAGTGGAAAATTGCAGCAAGGCAATTATGCATCCTCTAGTAGACAGGGCGATGACAAAAATGAGCATTTGTTTATGGTGCAACATATGACAAATTATGTAACAAGTGCAGAAGAAAGCAATGATGTGTGGTATGTTGACTCGGGTGCGTCAAACCACATGACAGGTCACGCTGAATGGATGCAGGATGCAAGAAAAATGGAAAAACCAGGATTTGTGGAGACTGGTGATGATACTGCACATCCTATTGTGCAGATTGGCAAAATTCCTTTGTCTATGCAGGATGGGAAAAAGAAATACTTGTCTGATGTATTTCATGTCCCGAACATCACCAAGAACCTGGTTTCTATTGGTCAAATGGTTGAGCAGGGCTTGCAGGTTAGATTTAATCCTCATGGATGCTTTGTTGAGGATATGAAAAATAACGGTCGCTTGACAGCAAAAGGAAAGAAGAAGGGCAGGATGTTTACGTTGGATGCAGACATGCTTGAATTGAGCGCAGCAATGTTTGCACATGGGACCGGTGTAGTTGCAGATATTGATATCTGGCACAAACGCATTGGTCATGTTAATATACAGCGACTAAAATCAATGCAAGCCCAAAATATTGTTGCAGGATTGCCTAAATTCAAGGTTGCAGAAATGCACAAGGTTTGTGAAGCCTGTCAATTTGGGAAACAGGCAAGGAAACCTTTTCCTAGGCATGTTCAAGAGAGTAAAAAGCCATTGGAATTAATCCACTCTCATGTGTGGACTACAAAAGCTGCATCTATTGGAGGCTGTCACTATTTTGTCACATTTATTGATGACTTCAGCAGAAAACTGTGAGTGTATTTTATGAAAAAGAAAAGTGAAGTGTTTGGGCACTTCAAATCTTTCAAAGCTATGGTTGAAAAAGAAACAGGCCTGCAAATAAAATGCCTAAGGTCAGATGGAGAGGGAGAGTACCTCTCAAATGAGTTTCCAAGGTTCTTGCAGGAGCATGGTATAAAGCAGCAATATTCATGCAGTCATACCCCACAGCAAAATGGAATTGCAGAAAGAAAAAACAGGCATATTGGAGAGGTGTCTCGAGCTATGCTAAATGAAAAAGATCTACCAGATTATTATTGGGCTGAAGCAGTTGCTACAGCAGTCTATATAATGAACAGGACTCCCACTGCAGCAATACATGGCATGACGCCAGAGGAGATGTATACTGGTAGGAAACCAGATATTTCTCATTTGAAGATTTTTGGTTGCATTGCTTATGTCCATGTGCCAGATGAGTTGAGGTCCAAGTTGGATCCAAAAGCTGAGAAGTGCGTCTTTATTGGTTATTCTCTGCAGCAAAAAGGGTATAGATGCTATAACCCTTCTACACGTAAGTTCACAGTGAGCAAAGATGTTGTTTTTGATGAGATGAGCAGCTGGTATAAACCAGTAAATGTGATGATTGATGTAGATGCACAAAATGGTAATGCTGCACAGAATGCACAGCAGCAATCACAAAATATCAGTGGACCTGGAGTGTCCTCTACCAGTGGTTCACATACTTCGCCATGGACAGGCAGATTGAGATCAGGAGAATCCCCTCAAAGCAATGCAGAGAGTGGTACGCAGGTATCACGAAAAGGAAAAGAGAAGGTAGATCAGCCCATGTATGATGTGAATGCAGGTCACTCTTATGTGGATGGTGAATCTAGTGGCTCAGAACAGAGCATTGATGATGAGTTGGGTATTCCTTCTATTGTTACACCTGGAGTAAGGAAGACCAGGGATGTTTTGAGAGCACCTGGAAGTGAGCCTATTTTGCGCAGGTCTACCCGGGTTAGGTATCCTATGGATAGGCTAAAATATGATGGATTTACAGCCATTCACTATGCCTATATGGTCAAAGTGATACAGGAACCAGAACCCACTTCTTTTGAGCAAGCCATGGGAAATGAAAAATGGGAGAAAGCCATGGATGAAGAAATGGATGCCTTGGATGCTAATGCTACATGGGAATTGGTGCCTTTGCCTAAAGGCAAGAATGCAATTGGTTGTAAGTGGGTTTATAAGATCAAGCACAATGCAGATGGTTCTGTGAATAGATACAAGGCAAGATTAGTTGTCAAGGGGTATGCACAGACATATGGCATTGATTATGAAGAAACTTTCAGCCCGGTTGCAAGGATGGCAACCGTAAGAGCAGCCATTGCTATGGCTGCATCAAAGGGATGGTCTTTACATCAGATGGATGTAAAGAATGCCTTCTTGCATGGTGATTTGCAAGAAGAGGTCTTTATGGAGCAGCCAGCAGGTTATGTTCATGCTATTCATCCTGAGTTTGTTTGCAGGTTGAAGAAAGCCTTGTATGGCTTGAAGCAAGCACCTAGAGCATGGTCTGACAAGATAGGACAGTATCTTGTCACTATTGGCTTTCAGATTTCCAAGGCAGATTTCTCACTCCATGTGAGAAAAACAAAGAAAGGGATTATGCTGCTGGTCATTTATGTTGATGATTTGATCATCACAGGTGATAGTGATGAAGATATCCTTCATGTGAAAATGCTATTGAGGCAGAAGTTTGAGATGAAGGATTTGGGAGAGCTGCGTTATTTCTTGGGCATTGAGGTGATTAGATCACCAAGTGGGATACAGCTCTTGCAGAGGCAGTATGGATTGGACATGCTGTCCAAATATGGGATGACAGGCTGTAAGCCTATTTCAGTTCCTTTGGAGCAGAATGTGAAGCTGAGCACAGATGCAGGTGAGCTTCTGGAAGACCCTACTATGTACAGGCGCATAGTAGGAAGTTTGATTTACATGACTATTACCAGGCCAGATTTGAGCTATGTTGTTGGGTTGGTAAGTCAGTTTATGCAAGCTCCAAGGAAACCGCATTTGGATGCGGCTAGACGCATACTCAGGTATGTGAAGTCCACATTGCAGTATGGACTATTTTATGAGGCTGGGGTTCAGATACAGTTGCATGGATACACTGATGCTGATTGGGCTGGTAGCATTTCAGATAGACGATCTACCAGTGGATATGTGTTCTCTTTTGGGAGTGCTGCAGTCACTTGGAGCAGCAAGAAACAGCCTACAGTTGCCTTGTCGAGCACAGAGGTTGAGTACAGGGGTGCAGCAATGGGCCAGTCGTCATTTATTGTGACAACATGAGTAGTATACATTTGGCAAAGAACCCAGTCTTTCATGCCAGAACAAAGCACATTGAGGTGCATTATCACTATGTACCGGAGAAGGTTTTACTAGGTCTCATTGATCTAGTTTATGTCAGCACAGAGGATCAGGTAGCTGACATCTTCACGAAAGCATTGGGCGCAGAGAAGCTGCGCAAGTTCAGAGACCTGCTTGGTGTGCAGGAATTGGGATTCAGCTCGAGGGGGAGTGTTGAGATATCGAGCTCCACTCGCGATATGCCAGGGTGACTGTTGTGCATTTATGTCACCGACCTGTTAGCTAGAGATGCGGTTGGTACACCGCCCACGACGAATAATAGCTGGATGACAGCTATCCTTATCTACTCTAGTTTGTGGCTCAGTTAGTATGCCACCTTAGTTAGTTGAGTTTGGTTTGAGACCCACATATAGGGTTCTTCTATTTCTTTGTACTAGAGTTCTTTTGGCTTACACAACTAAGAAGAGGAAAACTGTTTTCAGCCTCCACCTTTGTGTGTATTCCCCCATTGTTTATGTGAGAAAGCCTCAAGTGAGACTCCTTCCCTCTCTCCCACAATCTTCACATGCTCTTCCTTGTGGTCTGCTTGGTTGGAGGATTGGGGCCAAGGTTCATGATATCTACGAGCCCACCAAATACTTCCTCTTGTTGTGGCCCCTTTTATATATCCATCTTCTCACTTTGCCTTTCTTGCTCCCCTTGTTGGTCTAGATGCTCCATGCTAGGACTCCACGGAGAAGGAAGTGTAAGAAAATAGTACGCAGCGGAAGATAACAACAAAACGCAAGTACACGATGGAAAAGCTGGAGAGAATACAAAAAATTCTGATATACCAAACTGCTGATACAACTGATGGTTGGCTGTCCACCCGTGCGCTCTACAGACAGAGCTTCGATGGTGATCTAGACAGATGCTGGACGGAGGACTATGAGCGTGAAGAACTGGTGATCTGATGATAGGGGGTGGCCACTTATATAGTGTAAGTGGTTGACGGTCGGCCATGTAATAGGCAGTCGGCCTAATAGACAGTCGGCCTGGAAGACCACCGACCCTTCAGAAAACATGCCGTCGGGCAGATGAAGGATCGCGCATAGGTCATACCGTCGGGCCTGGGGCTACCGGCAGCCCCCGGACCCTGCCGCTGGGGGCTTTGCCCCCAGACCCCCACCAGGGGCCTGCGCCCCCTGGACCCCCTGCTATCGGGGGGGCTATCGCCCCCCCGAACCCCCCCTTTGTGCAGACGGGTATCTACTCTTGGCTCCTAAGCCGTCTCATAACCATCTGGTCTACTCTAAGACCCCTTCCAGTGTCTAAACTGGGGATCCCTCCCAATATCTGATACCCATCATGGCTTCTCCTCATATGGGGGCCTTACAACATTGGGTACACAGAATATTGGTGGGTTACATGAGAGGTGGACATTTGAGCTAACTCTAACACCCCCCCTCAATGTTCACCCGAAGATGAACTACGTGTTCGGACCAATGCCGAGTCGATGTAGATGCCGCAACAATAAATCACTCCCAAGAGCCTTCGTGAAGATGTCTGCGCAATTGTCCTCTGTGGGACAATACTCCAGCTCTATGACTCCATCCTCGATGAGCTCTCGTACGTAGTGATACTGGATCTCTATGTGCTTTGTACGAGCATGGAACACAGGATTCTTTGCAATGGCCATGCAACTCTGATTGTCGCATTTTAGAACCGTCGCATCTTCGATTGGAACTCCTATGTCTTGCAGGATCCTCCTTAGCCAAACTGCTTCACAAGCAGCAATGCATGCTGCCTTGTACTCAGCTTCTGTCGAAGATAGTGCCACTGTTGGTTGCTTCTTGCTAATCCAAGAGAACACTCCTGAACCAAGTGAGAAACAATATCCAGAAACTGACTTTCTAGAATCACAATCTCCTGCCCAATCTGAGTCACAGTAACCCGCCAAGGTCTTCCCTGCTCTGTAGGTAATGCCATACTCCAGTGTACCTTTCACGTACTTTAGCACACGCATCCCTGCTTTCCAATGGTTCTCTCGAGGTTGATTTGAGAACCTACTAAGTACACCAACTGCAAAGCTGATATCAGGTCTAGTGTTGCACAGAAAAATGAGACTCCCCACAAGTTTCCTATACTCCTTGATGTCGACAAGTGGTGATGCATCCTCCACTGAGAGCTTACCATTCACCTCCATGGGAGAGACCACGTCCTTACACTCGGTCATACCGAATGCCTTCAAGATCTCGCGAGCATATCTCTGCTGAGAGATGAAAATCCTGCCAGGTTTTTGCCAAACCTCAATGCCGAGGCAAAAGTGCATGAGCCCCAAATCTGTCATCTCAAACTCGGAACTCAATGACTCCCTCAACTGTTGCAGCATCTTCTCATGATCTCCTGTGATGATCAAGTCATCCACGTAAAGGACTATTACCACATACTTGCCATCCTGCTTACAAACATACAGGTTAGCATCAGAAGCACTTTTTGAGAAACCAATAGATATGAGAAAGCTATCAATCCGTTGGTACCATGCCCTTGGGGCCTGTTTCAGCCCGTACAATGCCTTCTTTAGTTTGCAAACCTTGTTCTCTGAATTGGGCACCTCAAATCCTGGTGGCTGGAACACATATACCTCCTCCTTGAGATGTCCATTCAAGAACGCAAATTTCACGTCCATTTGAAACACCGGCCACTGCTTATGAGCAGCCAAGGCAAGTACCACCCGAATAGTTGTCATCCTTGCTGTAGGAGCAAAGGAATCCTCAAAATCAAAGCCTTCAACTTGAGAGTATCCTTGTGCAACAAGCCTAGCCTTGTACTTTTCCAAAGATCCATCAGATTTGTACTTGGCCTTCCATACCCATTTGGTACCAATGATCTTCCTTTTTTCTGGACGATCAACCAAGTCCCAAGTCTGATTCTTCATTATGATGTCATACTCCTCTTGCATGGCAGCTTTCCAATTTGGATCAACCATTGCCTCATCCAAATGCGTAGGCTCTTGAACTTTCATAATCTCAGCCATCAAGGCCATATTGACTATGTGTTCAGAAGCCCTTTTCTGCTCCTCTATCCTCTTTGATCGTCGAAGTCCATCTGCAGATGACTCCGCCAAGTCTGGAACCGGATTCTTCTCATCAAAGAGCTGCCTTGCCCACTTTGGAAGTGGCTTACCTTGTGGAGCCAAGGCATGTTGTGGTGTTGGTGGAGTCTGTTCCTCGAAGTACTCCTCCTCATTCTGCAACTCTGCTTTAGATACGGGCACAAGGTGAGTTACTTTTACGGCTGATGATAAAGTGGAAGGGCATACCTCCTCCTCCACTGTATGTGGCTGTTCCCAAAACACCACATCACGACTGACCACGATCTTCTTTGCCTCTGGATCATATAGCCGGTACGCCTTTGACTCCTGGCTATAGCCCATGAAGATACACTTTCTGCTCTTTGGATCTAATTTCTTTCTGGTGCTATCTGGAACATGAACAAAACACTCACATCCAAATGTTCTGAAATGAGAAGCGGAAGGCTTTTTACCTGAGTAAGCCTCCAAAGGTGTTTTGCCCGTCAAGGCCTTTGTGAAGCTTCGATTGAGGATGTAGACTGCTGTATTGACTGCCTCAGCCCAAAAAGACTTAGGCAATCCTTTACCTAGTGCCATGCATCGTGCCATCTCCATGGTAGTACGATTGCGACGCTCTACAACACCATTTTGTTGCGGAGTATGTGCAGTCGTGAGTTGGCGCTTAATGCCATTCTCGTGCAAGTATGTGTCGAACTCTTTTGACAGGAACTCTCCTCCTCGATCCGTGCGAAGCTTCTTTACCTTCAGCCCGCTTTCGTTTTCCACCATCTTTTGCCACTGTTTGAATTTTCCAAGAGCTTCAGCCTTATCTCGTAAAAAATACACCCACATGTATCTACTGTAGTCGTCGACGATAAGCATATAGTAGTTACATCCCCCCAAAGCTTGAGTCGGAGCTTTCCCACTGAGATCGGCATGAACCAATTCTAGAGGAGCCTTTGCCCGATAGCCGCTCTCATGTGGAAAAGCCTTCCTTTGTTGCTTGCCCATCATACAAGCTTCACAAGGTTCCTGCACCTTTGAGAGTGCAGGCAAGTGTGCAACCATCCCTGTTTTCTGCATTTCCAAAAGAATAGGATAACTAAGATGACCAAATCTTTCATGCCATACCTTACTGATGCCCACTCCTGAAGAGACTGTTAGTGCCGTCAGCTCGTACAGATTGTTCTTCCTTACTGCCTTGCCGACCACCTTGCCGGCTGCATTAAGGATTTCTGCTCCGGTCCTCTTGAAACGCACCTCCAAGTTGCGATCAGTTATCGCAGCAACCGAAAGCAAGTTCTTCTTTAGCTGAGGAACTAGTAATACATCAGAAAGCTCTTTAGTTTCACCCTCTTGAATGGAAAGAGAGATAGTACCTGTACCTTCCACAGGGCATTTTGCATTATTACCGACCGTCACGTTCATGGGCTCTTGTAGAGGCTTGAAAGAGCTATACCAGTCCTTCTTTCTGGTCATGTGACGGGACGCTCCACTATCAAGGAGCCACGAATCATTCATTGTTGAAACTTCTGTTGAGGAGCATATTTCTTCAATTGCAACCCATAGCTCCAACTCAGTTTCAACTGTGTTGGCAGATTCCTTGCCTTTCGAAGAAGACTGTGTAGTGCCATTCTTTTCGTCCTGCTGCTTCTTTCTGCAATCCTTGATCATGTGACCGCTTTTGTTGCAGTAGTGGCACTTACCTGAAAACTTCTTCTTCTTACCATTCTTCTTCTCTCCACCCTTCCCTTTGGATGTGGTTGAGAATGCTGCATCACTTCCGCCATCGCGGGTCTTCATTCGCATCTCCTCCTCTAGAAGCATCGCGCTGAACTCTTCAAAAGTGAGGGGTGGATTTCTTACCTGCGTATTGAGTGTCGTGACCAACGCATCGTACTTTTGTGGAAGGATCCGAATGCACCTTCTGGCCAACTCTTCGCTGGTCTTTGTAATCCCAACCGCCGCCATCTGATCACGTAGATTCTTGATCCGTGTGATGAATGTCTCAGCTGATTCTCCATCAGAGCACCTCTCTGCAGCAAGCATATTCTCCAGATTTTGAATTCTGGTCTGATTCCGCGTTTCATACTGACCTTTCAGTATGTTCCAAGCCTCACTTGCCTTGTCTGTATGCTGAATCAGAGTCAAAACAGAATCACTTGAACTGGTAACAAGAGCGCAGAGTGCATCTGCGTTCCTTCGTTTCCATGCCCGAAGAAGATCTGCATTCGGTGGCGTTATGACGTTGGGGTTGTTTGGATTCGGTGATCCAACCGGTTCTGGATCCAATCCCAGAACAGTATCCAGAAGCTCATATGAATCCAAGATCGCGCTGATCTTGAATTTCCACAAAGTATAATTCGTCCCATCGAGCTTGCCTTCATTGAAGGCAGGTGGACGAATTCGCAACGGGGTTGGTGCAGCCATCACTCCTAGTAGCCTTTGCTAACAAAGCTCGTTGAACTTGCAATAAAGTCGTTACTCAGATAGCCTGAGCTCTGATACCATGTAAGAAAATAGTACGCAGCGGAAGATAACAACAAAACGCAAGTACACGATGGAAAAGCTGGAGAGAATACAAAAAATTCTGATATACCAAACTGCTGATACAACTGATGGTTGGCTGTCCACCCGTGCGCTCTACAGACAGAGCTTCGATGGTGATCTAGACAGATGCTGGACGGAGGACTATGAGCGTGAAGAACTGGTGATCTGATGATAGGGGGTGGCCACTTATATAGTGTAAGTGGTTGACGGTCGGCCATGTAATAGGCAGTCGGCCTAATAGACAGTCGGCCTGGAAGACCACCGACCCTTCAGAAAACATGCCGTCGGGCAGATGAAGGATCGCGCATAGGTCATACCGTCGGGCCTGGGGCTACCGGCAGCCCCCGGACCCTGCCGCTGGGGGCTTTGCCCCCAGACCCCCACCAGGGGCCTGCGCCCCCCGGACCCCCTGCTATCGGGGGGGCTATCGCCCCCCCGAACCCCCCCTTTGTGCAGACGGGTATCTACTCTTGGCTCCTAAGCCGTCTCATAACCATCTGGTCTACTCTAAGACCCCTTCCAGTGTCTAAACTGGGGATCCCTCCCAATATCTGATACCCATCATGGCTTCTCCTCATATGGGGGCCTTACAACATTGGGTACATAGAATATTGGTGGGTTACATGAGAGGTGGACATTTGAGCTAACTCTAACAGGAAGGGGCATGACCCGGGGGCATGACCCGTTTGTGGTTGATCATGATTGATGGAACTATTTTATCCCTCTTGGGAGACCTCTCTACTTCCATGGTTAGTTGTTTGGAAGGACTGAGAGGACCCCTAATCATGCTGGGATCGCTCATTGTGCTAGGATCCCTCATCGTGCTGAGATCCCTGGGATCCCCTATGAGATTCAAATGGTGGGGACTCATGTTGCTAGGACTCTTGATGATGAGAACCGCCTTCAGGTCCCTACTGACATTGCGCTATTGGCGACTGGTGACTAGGGCTCGTAGTGTGTTTAGAGGCCATGGAGTTGTGAGGAGGAGAGCAGATAATGACGTCGAGTGGGTCTAGCAATTTATTTAACTCATTCCATAGAAATGAGGGATTTTAGGGCTTTGAAGTGCTTTATATAGTCTTTTTTAAAGCACTTTAGGGTTTTTATTTATAGGACCTTTTAAATTAGGGTTTTTCAAGTGCACCCCCTCCCCCCCCCGGTCTTTTGTTCACCAGTTTGCTAATGCTAGAACTTCACTACCGCCCACCCCAACCTACCCACCCCTCCACCCTGCCATGTTGCACATACACATGCACATGCAACTCTGCAATTTTCAAACAAATTTGTGAATTTTGGAATTTGTAATTAACTCAAAATAATGTTAACTTTATTCACCAAACATTTTACATTTGGGGTTCTCTTAGGACCCAATGCCTCCCCTGTCTGACTCTACATTGCAACCAAAGTAGTGCAACCCCTTAACTCCCTATTGAGGACTTCCTAGCAGCACATCTCCTTATCTTCCATGTTGAACTGTTTTTTCGAGACTTAAGACTTCTACCTTGTCGTGCTTGAGAGTCTTGGCCTCTAGACATCTATAAAACCAGTCGAACATTTTGTGTAGTGCATTGCTTCGCGTGATACCACCCCCATGCCTTGTATTCTTGAAATAGGTTGCCTTTGTGCTATAGTGCAATCACTGTTGCTCCACAAACTTCCTCACCACCCTCCGCTATCCATGAAACTTGATAAGCGTTCGTGTCAGGAATCCCATAGCAATCATATACTGCGTAGGCGAACACAAGATCATGGCATGCTAGTAACATCTTGCCAAATGGCACCATCACTGATACTTTCTCAAACTTGACCATTTGAGGGAACTTTGACAAACCCGCATCGAATGTGAGCACTTACATGTCACTTGTGCCAAGCTGTGTACCCACCCACAGTAGTATGTCCTCCACCGATGTAGCACATGCTTTCTTTTCATTTTTGCATTGCGTTTCACATTCTTGGAGTGTTTCAGCCATGTCCTTCTTGGCTAACTCAGACTTGTTGGGAATGCCTAGCAAATGCGTAAGCTCTGATAGCCCTTCCATGTCGAAAGGGAGTCTGGAGGTTATCTCTCTGGGTAAAAATGCTTGTATATCCTTGGTAGGATATGTGAGGTTGCTTACATATAACTGGCCTCCTTCAACAATCTCTCTCCCTCTGAAAAAGAGATGTTCGATTTTCGATGTCAGTAGTACAGACTCCAAACCACCCCAATCCCACACCAACTGAGATTACCCTAGTAGAGTCGAGATAGCCCAGCCGGCTACAGAGCTGGGCCCTTCTCCGCCCTATGATCAAGAGCCTATGATCAAGAGGTCCTTTTGCCTTGCAGAGCCACCGACATACTCCCATGCCATTGAGAGTCACTTCTGCAACTACAAGTGGCTAGTGTACTCCCACTCCACAGCACGTTGAACTTGGCCATAGATAGACCTTTCCAAAGCTTGGTTGATTTTATGAGCTTATGGATTGATTCTCCCAATTCCTGTCACTCCAAGTTGAGTGCACGTGCTTTGTCTCACTAAGTTCTTTGTTTTGCAATTGGAGATCCTGCATACTACTATGCATTGCCATAATAGTAATATTTCCCAAATGTGCTAGTTCTTCTACTTGGGCTCTCTGCATCTTGCTTGCTTGCATAGCCAATGTCTGAGAATGGTTCAATCAATTGCAATAACCAAGGAATCCAATATGTCCATTGCCAACAAACCGAACAACATCATGCACTATATGAAAAGGAGGACTCTTTTGGGTGGTAGGGTCTAAAGGATACAAGGCTCGATCCACCCAAAGATCAAGATGCTTCTTCCCTTGCGATCAAATACTCTAGAGCACACTTTGAGAAGTTCCGATATATCCCAAATGGCGTGTGCTTGCATATTCATCCTTCAGTTGTAATTTCACATGGTACTTGTTGGATATGTCCTCAAATGGTGCCATGAGTACTCAAGGAGAGGTATCAGTACTACAAGCTGAAATGTAGGGGAGATCTAGCAAAGAGGGAGTAGTGAGAGGGAGAGAGTAGCAAGGAAGAGGGAGGAGGAGAAGTAGGTTAGGGCAAGAGGAAGAGGAGGAGGAGACTAGGTAGACTTGTGTAGAAGGGAGGGAAGGAGTTGCTACAGAAGGGAGGAGGAGGGGAGAGCTGCTACAAGAGGGAGGAGGAGGGGAGAGCTATTGCAAGAGAGAGGAGCAGAGGAGAGGGATTATGGAGGCTAGAGAAGTAGGGGAGAGAAACAAGGGAGGAGGAGGGGAGAGGGAGGATGGATGAGGAGGAGAAAGAAGGAGGAGGGGAGAGGAGGAGGGACGGGGAGGGAGAGGGTGAGAATGCTCTCAACGGAAGTAGAACGGAAGAGGGAGAGAGAGAAATAGAGAGCCACACAAGTTTTTGGCGGGTGCAAAACACCCTAATCTTCTTTTTCATTCATTTATATATGTGTTTGAGTATTGTACATAACCGGGGTAAAGGCACAGTGACCTTTAACCCCCACAACCTCCCACTTAAAGGACAATGTGCCTTAAAGGGAGAACAACCAGTGAGCATACTATCCAATGCCCATCAATATAGGACAATACTCAAAGTGCTGACTAGGTAGACTCTTCATCAGCATATCTGTAGGGTTATCATCTATATGAACCTTGACAAGCTCTATGCACTTGTCCTCAAGTACCTCCCTTATGAAATGGTACCTGACCTCAATGTGTTTGGTCTAATGTGTTTGGTCTTTGCATGAAAGACTGAATTCTGTGCTAGCTGAATAGCACTCATGGAACCACTATGCAATGTCGGTACACCTGTATGAATCCCCAAATCTCCCACTAGCTGATCAAGCCATATAGCCTCCTTGCAACCCTCTGTGGCTGCAACATACTCGGCCTCTATGGTAGACAAAGCAACGCACTTCTATGCGCGAGACACCCACGACACTACACCACCTGCAAAGGTGGACACATAACTAGAAGTGGATCTCCTACTATCCACATGCCCTGCATAGTCTGAATCTATGTACCCAAGTACACGCATGTCTCCTCTACCAAAGTAGATGCACATCTACTTGGTACCCTTCATGTACCTCATGATGCACTTAACTACCTCCCAATGCCTCTTTCCTGGATTAGCCATATACCGGCTTACAACTCCCATTGCAAATGCAATGTTTGGTCTAGTAGCTCTCATAGCATACATAAGACTCCCAACCGCTGATGCATAAGGAACCTTGGCCATCATGGCCTCCTCCTCATCTAATTTGGGACTATCTGCATGACTCAATTTCACATATGGAGGCAATCGAGTACTCATTGTCTTCCCCCCCCTCCATATTGAAACGCTGCAATACTTTGTAACATACTCCTTCTGTGAAAGCCAAAGGAGTTTCCTACTCCGTTCACGTGTGATGTGCATACAAATAATATAGCCTACAAGTCCCAAATCCTTCATATCAAAGGTCTCATGCAACTTGGCCTTTAATGCATCTAGCTCATAAGTATTCTTGATAGCCAATAGCATATCATCCACATATAGTGCCAGGAGTATCAAGCTATTATCCTTAGCCCTTTTAGTGTAGAGGCAATGATCAATTTCTCTCCTTCTAAAACCTTGGGACCGAATGAAAGCATCAAACTTCTGATACCATTCTCTAGGCGCTTGCTTAAGACCATAGAGACTCTTCTTCAGCTTGCAAACTAAATGCTCTTTTCCCTTTTCTTCAAAGCCTTCCGGCTGCACCATGTAATGTTGGGGTAAGTATGATCAAGGGCTTGCTCTATGGTGCATGTGTGCATCTAGGGGAGTCACATGTGTGTTTGTGTGTGTTGTAAAGGCACATCAAGTGCTATGATGTGTCTAGTGTGTGACCTAAGTGATGATGTAAGACAAAGGCAATCCCACTGATGTAGGGATTGATTCCCACTGATGTAGGGGCTGATTGCCACTATGTAGGGAAGGTATTACCTTCTCCCCTTTTCTATAAGAGAGAGTCCTCTATCTCACAATCATAATATAGATCTGCCATTTTTCTTTCATTGTGCTCTCACACCTCTTGCAAGATGCATCTATTCTATCCTATGGGATCCTATAAATGGTATCAAAGCTTTAGGTTCTAGATCTAGCCTAGCCCAGCATTAGATGCTATCTCTAGCATAAACTACAAGTTTCTTCATCTTCTCGATTTTCCTCCTTCCCAAAATCTTTGAGAGCTCTGTTCTCTGCCTACAAACGACCATTGCCCAAACCCTCTGAGCTGCAAACTCCTCTTGTATGGGCAAACTTCGAGCTGCAAGCTTTTGGTGAAATTTTGACTGGAACCTGCTGTTGAAATCTGAGCTCATTTGGACAAGGAATGGAGGCACAACAGACGAAAAACCAGTCGGTCTTCTCAAGCTTAGCTATGGTGACCTGACACAACATTGCACCTCTCCTTGCTGGTAGCCCTTCTCTGGTATAAGGCCCTTCTTTCTGCATAAAAATCCCCTTGAATAGAGCTATGAGCTGTGAGAATTGCACCCTCCAAGTTCAGGTCTCTGTTTTGGATAGTTTTGACAATGTTGTGAGTTTGATGCTACATTAGATGCTACTTTAGCATTTCTGATGTTTTAAAGTATTGAATAGCTTCAGTACAACTATGGCTATAGCTTTGCTTTAAGTTGCTACACTTGGATTTGCTTGGAATGCTTTCATTTAGCCACCTCTATGAAGCATGCAAGTGAAAACATCATTTTCATTATGATTTGTAGTATGGAATTTGGTTACAAGTCTTTGCTACTCTAAATGCTTTGAAGGATTATTTTTTATTGCTCATATTTTCACTTGTAAGGCACTAGACGCCACCCTCAGGTAAGACCTTGCCATGGAAGCTGAGACCTTTTCTGATAAGTTTAATGGAACTAGTTTCCATACTTGGCAAACAAAAGCCAAGTTTATGCTTATGAAAAAGAAGATATGGAATGTTGTGAATGGAAAGAAGTCTACAAAAGAAAAAGCTAATTGGTTGATCAAAGACAAGAAGGACTACTTCAACAACAAAGCAAATATGCCTGAAGGAAGAACTCCATCAGCAAATGAAGAAAATGAAGACTATGCTTTTTAGGCACTTTGTCTTTTTTGTTTATCATCACTTGGTCAAATTTTGAGGTTCTCTACCTGGAGTAGTACTCCAAAAAGAATATGTAAATCACCTCTGGTCACCATATGATGTAGACATGTGATATGTGTTCTGACTATCCCATTTCTATAAACCTCACACCCTTGGGAACCCTTACTAGCATGAGATCCTAGCCATAGATTAATCCTTGACCACCATGAGATGGCATGAGAAACTATGAGACTAGATGTATCCTTGACACTGCAAGAGGCAATCCCTTGAGGGGGGTTTATTGGGGTAAGTATGATCAAGGGCTTGCTCTATGGTGCATGTGTGCATCTAGGGGAGTCACATGTGTGTTTGTGTGTGTTGTAAAGGCACATCAAGTGCTATGATGTGTCTAGTATGTGACCTAAGTGATGATGTAAGACAAAGGCAATCCCACTGATGTAGGGATTGATTCCCACTTATGTAGGGGCTGATTGCCACTATGTAGGGAAGGTATTACCTTCTCCCCTTTTCTATAAGAGAGAGTCCTCTCTCTCACAATCATAATAGAGATCTACCATTTTTCTTTCATTGTGCTCTCACACCTCTTGCAAGATGCATCTATTCTATCCTACAGGATCCTACATGTAAATTTCCTCATGCAGATCCCCATGCAAGAAGCTATCTTGACATCCATATACATAAGCTCCATATCCTCTGCTGCCACTAGTCCAAGCATGCATCTAAGTGTGGTCATCTTCACAACCGGAGAGAATATCTCATCAAAGTCCACACCCTTGTCTTGTTTGAACCCTTTAGCGACCAAATGGCCCTTGTACCTAGGGACATCATCACTTGTGACCTTCATCTTGTAGACCCATTTACATGGCAATGCTTTCTTTCCATGTGGCAAAGAAACCAAGTCCCAAGTCTTATTCTTCATAAGTGCACTCATCTCTGATGGCATAGCATACTCCCACTTGCGTTGATCCTTGCACATCATAGCCTCTCTGTAGCAAAAAGGCTCCTCACAATCAAAAGCATCACATAGTCTACCCCTGGAACAAACCTATCAGGCAGTCTAGACACTCTAGATGATCTTCTTAAGGGCATTTCAGCTTGCTATCCCACCTACATATCAGCCACATTTGGCTCATCATTTCCACCAATAGATGATCCATCATCTACCCTTGATTGTATACCTGTGGGAGTACTTGGTGGTACCATTTCTTGCAAATTTGGTGCATGGACAACTTGCTATCTATTAACATATGCAGGTGGATTCACATCTTGGAAAGTGATTCTCCTCATTTCCACATCCCTCATGGGTGCCTTATGCATCTTCTTCTCATTGAAGGCTACATCATGGCTGCGTATGATCTTCTTTGCTTCTGGATCCCAGAGACGATATCCCATCTCTCCACTTTCACCATAACCCAAAAAAATGCATTTCCTAGACTTAGGATCTAGCTTCTTTCGAAGCTCTTTTGGCACATGTGCATATGCCTCACATCTAAATATATGCAAATGAGAGTAAGAGGGCTTATTGTCACTCCATGCCTCTTCAGGAATACCACCATCCAAACTCTTACTAGGTGATCTATTGATCACGTGCACTGCAGTCTTCATTGCCTCAGCCCAAAAACCACCAGAAAGTCTTGCATTGAAAAGCATGCATTGCAACCTTTCTTAAATGGTATGGTTCATCTTTTCTGCAACTGGATTTTGCTCTAGAGTATGAGGGGATGTGAGCTCCCTCTTAATCCCACATGTATCACAGAAATGCTGAAAGTCATGAGAGAGATACTCTCCACCATTGTCAGTCCGTAGGCATTTAAGCATTCTACCTGACTAATTCTCAACCAAGGCTAGCCATTTCTAAAATACCTGGAACACATCACTCTTCCGAGCTATAGCATAAGCCCACACTTTCCTAGTTGCATCATTAATGAATGTCACATAGTATTCAGCCCTGCCTAATGACTGAATGCACCAAATCAAGCTTTTCAAACTCTTTCTTTCCCCTTCTTTTATGGGCTGATTTAGTCTGCTTCCCATAGAGACAGTGCTCACAAATTTCAAAATCAGAGAAACTTAAATGCAGTACATAACCCAAACGGCATAAGAGTTTCATCCCATTTTGGCTCATATGGCCCAACCCGCAATGCAATAAAGAAGTGCTTGGCTGCTCAGTTATTGCAACAACATGATCAAACACCCCTGATACATGTAAGGATACAAAGTCCCACACTTGGCACCCCTAGCCAAAAGCATAGAGCCCTTCTGAATTTTCCAACTCCCAGAACCAAAAATGGTCTGAAAACCAACATCATCTAGCTGACCCATTGAAATGAGACTCTTGGTCAGCTTAGGCACATGTCTCACATTTTTCAAAATAAATGCAGACCCATTTGCAAAAGAAAACTTTATGTCACCTACTCCCACTATGTCACATGCATAGTCATTTCCAAAGATGCACACAACCTGTCTTTCCATTGTCATAAGTGGAGAACCATTCCCTATGGGGAGTAACATGGAATGAAGCACCAGAATCCAAAATCCAATCTTGGGAATATGTATCATCTGAAGTGGTAAGCAACTCTGCAGATAAACTAGACATGAAGAGAATGTCATTGTCACTATCATGTGTGACTGCATTGATCTCCTCGATCTTCACTTTTCCTTTATCCTCCCTTGGACTCTCTTCCTTCTGATTTGCACCCCAATTTGCATTCTTTTTCTTATCCTTTTGCTCTCTTTTAAGCTTGTAGCAATCCTTTTTCATGTGGCCCTTCTTGCCACAATAGTGACACTCAATGTTCTGTGCCCTGGACTTGCTACGGGACTTCCCTCTTTCTTGAAACTTCCCCCTAGATTGTAATCTGCCCCTTTGCACATTTAAGGCTACATCTGGCTTGTTTCCTTCCATTGACTTCCATCTAATCTCCTCAGCCAACAAGCTTCCAACCACATCATCAAAGCTCAATACTCCACCAGGTGCAAAGTTACTAATAGCAGTATGGAAAGTATCCCATGAGGATGGTAATGAGCATAAGAGAAATATTGCCCTCATTTACTTTTGAGCTTGAAGCTAACTGAAAATGATATTAAATTCATTCAAGTGCAAAGCTAAGGATACTCCCTCCTTCATGTGCAGCTCAAACAATCTCTTCATGAGATAGACGTTGTTTGAGGCAGTCTCTTTCTCATATGTAGCACACAGCTTTTTCCATAAAGCTTCCGTAGTCTTTTAGTGACTACTATGAAATAAACTGTCTCCCCAAGATGAATTCTAATGGTAGACTTTGCCAATGCATCCAGCTCATTCCATTGTTTGTGGACATAGCTACAGGCTTAGCCACAATCCCTTGCAAGGGTTTTATCTACTTCTTTTGAATAAGCACAACCCTTATCTATTCTTTCCACAAAGAAAAGTTTGTCCCATCAAACTTTTTAATGCTAAAAAGCTCCTTTTCAGACATGGAAGAGGATGCCATGATACAAATAAAGCAAAATCCCAAATGCTAGTGCCTGCAAGAGAGAATCACACCAAATACCAGGTGCACCCAAATGTGTATGCCACAATAGAGTGAAATATCACCAAAACTCAAAGCTCAAAGCATCAAAAGATACAACTGACTCATGTGCATGTACTATGCATCCATATGAGCAAATCTAGTCCAAAAGAAAATGCCAACTACAATGGCAATCCAAAATGCCAATATGTGCCAAATGGCTCAAGCATAAACACCGTCCATGGGCATATGCATCAACAATATGTCATCCAACAGAGCATAACAATCTCAAAGCATCACCTGCAATGTGTCAAAGCTGTCCCTCAGTATAAAATAGCATCCATGTGCAAAGCGTCCATAAAAAATAGCATCCCACAAGGCAATCTGGGCCTATCAGCGCATCCAATAAGGATCACAATGCATCCAAATGGCCTATAAATCATCCACTGCAACCCAATGCACACCACAAATGAGCGCACATGGCTCAAATTGCAAAACCAGAGTGATATGCATAAGGTATGCTCAAGAAATCATGGTCCCATGGCAATGACTGCTACTGAAAATAGAACGTGAGATGCCTCAACACATGGGCACCAATGCATAATCGGACTCAGGAAGACAATCTACAAATATCTCTCTTCTATTGGAACTCCAAAATCCCAACCGATGAGTGAGAAATGGGAGTCAACACTTATCCACTACCATGTGGCATAAATCTAAGGTTTCAAAACCTTAGAATGAAAAATGCGTAATAGAGGGACAAAATCAAATACACAGAGATCTATAACTCTAAAAATACTCCACCGAATCGCACAACAACTGACAGGTAGGGGTTTTTAGGCGTCCGAAACGCAATGGGACAAACGGTTTTGGAAACCGTGGTTCTAATCACACTGGGTCCACACACGGACTAAAAAACGTTTTTGGAAACTGAACTATTTGTAAACTCCACCGGAGTACGAATGATGAGCAACATAGAAGTTTTAGGACCTCTTGAGTCCACCGGAATTGACAGATCTACAAATGGTTGCTCCAAACTTGAGTTCCAACACCTGGGCAGAAAAACGTTAAACTGACACAGTGAGTCAAAAATCCAACAAAATGATCCTAGATTCAAGAATGAAGGTGTTTCCAAGCTCTTGAAGTAAAATGAACACCAAAAGCATGCAATGGTTGCCTCTACAAGTCAATACGGAGTCTCTGTCGTCGAACAGAACAGGGAAAATCTCAAAAAACGACTTTTTCTTTAAAAACACTTAACAGGCTCTCAAAACCACTTCACAAAACCAAAGTGACTTTTCCAAAGGTTCCTTCAAAGTCTCTGCGCACTCGAGTGCAAGTAAAGTCACCTATAAAGCTTCCCACAGAGCTTCTCCTTCCTCCCACAGAGCTACTGAGCTTCCAGGCATTCACGTACCCTCAGCTAGATCAACCTGGCTCTGATACCAGTTGAGAATGCTCTCAACGGAAGTAGAATGGAAGAGGGAGAGATATACCAAAGGACTTCCACTTCAGAATGTTGTTTCATGTCAAGAGATCTTAGAGATGTACGTTTTTTTCGACTAGTTTTTTCTTAATGGCATCTCATATACTGAAGAATTTGCCTTCAAATTTGAATTGTAGATAGCTGGTGCCTAATCCAAGTGCAATGACAATATCATCATCAAGATTAAACTTGATGCTAGCTAGCTGAGTCAGTATGCTTTTCATGGAATTTAAATGTGAAGAGATTGATGTCAACCTTCCATGAATACAAAGCTATGAAGGAAAGGTTGTCAATACACCAAACAGAGTATACGTAGGTGAAAGAGACCCCCACAATTCCAATGAATGAATTCTAGCACTCAAGAAAGGCACAGTGACCTTTAACCCCCACAGAGGGAGAGGGAGAGGGAGAGGGAGGGGGAGAGGGAGGGGGAGCATGAGGGAGGGAGGTGGAGAGATAGGAGAGAGGGGGAGGGAGAGAGACAGAGGGAGGGAGGGAGATTTGAAATTTGAAAATTCAAATTTCAAAAAGGGGCCCCCTCCCCTCATTGATGGGGGGAGAGGTGGGCTCAATTGTGGGATTAACCCACCTAGATTAGGCTAGTTAGGCCTCTTTGGGACCCTCCAAGCCCCTTGCATCAGACCACTAAGCATTCCCTAATCCATTCCTTATGAGGCCCTTTTGAGATGCCAATTCTCCCCCAATGACCCACAATCCAAAATCTTCAGCTCAACAGTCTACCACTCACACGCTCCACAAATGATCCATTGTGTACACCTCACATGTGCAAAACTTCTCTGAACATGCGGTGCAAGTAACCAGGTCCTCACTACTTAGACAAGATTGGCTTGACCAACTCTAGGGGGTTCCTAGTTTAGATGCAATGCAAAAGATTATGAGTTCTACTACCTCAACACCACGTCCTACTAGGTGTTCCAAAACCTGGATCTGGTACCATATCTCTAGTCAGTTGGGCTTCAAATGATCACCAATAAATTTCCTTGCCACATTAATCCTCGCTAGGCAGTGGAGTTCATTGATAGGTATAATCAAGCTATACACACCGTAAGCTAGGTACACATAGATGGGGAGTATCATTACTACCAATTCACGGTAGAGACCATTCGTCAAGCATTCCATCTCCCAACCCTCTCCCAATCATTTGCTAAGATGAGAACCATGGAGAAGAGATTGGCCATGGTGGTCAATTACAACACCAAGGTGCATAGGGGTGGCACCCTATCAACCTCATCTAGAATGAGGCATTGACCAAACCAGCTTGAGTTGTCACTTTGCTTGCCCAAATCCAGCTTGCACAACATCACAGTGTGGTACTTCCCAAGGACCAAGTCCATTAGCCTAAGCAAACAAACTGGGTAGACAACTTCTACTAGGAGATAATTGGCATCTATACACATATGGCAAGAAACTTAGCAACCCCATGTTCCTAATGCCCAGTATTCATCACTTGTCTAACGATCCTATTCAAAAAGGTTATGGTGATGTGGTAATGGAAGTGGATTTTCTTATAGCCCCATCCACAAAATCCATGCTAACAAGTCCCTCGCCTAAGCATATAAGAGAGAAGCAGAGCCAACACACCTAAGAGGAAGTAGCCACTAAAAGGTAAAAAGATGAAGAAGTTGCAAGGAAATTATAGGAGTATCTAAAAGCTCAAAGTCTTAGGTAAGCATTTGAGAAATAGTGCTAAGAACTCCTCCATTAAGAGTAGGAATTGGAGCAGCTCTAGGTAGAGGAAAATAAAAAAATAGTAGCAGAGCTCCAATGTGAGCATTTATTGAAACAGCGAATTATCCAAGGAGAAGAGGTCATCAACATGACCTAGGAGCCCAACCCCCCGCCACATCCTTGACAGCCAGAATTTGGCATGGAATAGTAGCCACTCCAACCCTCGTGCCACCCCAGTGTATATCAGCAGGCTATGGAGTTCACCTCCAATGCCTATGCTTCCATGGCTTGAACACTTTTGGAAGCCGCTCCACCCCAATTTTCTAAACTCCCTCAAGTCCTCAAGTCTATCATCATGCACCGTACCCAATCTAAAGATGGATTAAGAATAGGATGGGGGGCATGTAGCCGCCGCTGCAATGGTTAATAGTTCATGTACTATAATAGCAAGTGGAGATGTAGTAGAGAGCATGAGGCTTAGCATATCACATTTGGCTTGGATCCGTATAATCCCAAGCGGTTCTAACATGCAAATTAGAGAGGTACATGATAGAACAAGGGTTAGCCCTCCCTTCAAAAGGTGGAATGTATATAAGGCCAAAAGTTTGACTTTGGTCTTCATTATGTACTTGCAAGATTTGGGAATAGAATCTCTCTCTTTATTCACATTCTTTTGCATTGAGTCTTCTTTCTTCCTCTTGTCAAAGTGCCTTGTGATTGTCACTCTCTCCCACCCCCATTCTCTCCTTCCTCTTATCCTCAATCCCTTTCTCTCTCCCTCCCTCTCTTGCCGTCCTTCTTCTCCCCCTTGTGGAATCACTCTCACACAATCCGGTAGATATTTGGGTGACACACGTGGGAGGCTTGCGCATACAAAGATCCCACAAGGAGTTGATTGGGAGTAGAAGTTTGACAAATTTCCTCCAATATCCCCATAACACTTGAGTCACCACCAAAGTCTACACATATTGCTCTTGAGTTGGTCGTCGTCACCACTCCTTGTACCTACTCTCCTTTGTAATAAACTGCCTGTACATTCATATTTGGTGCCCCTTTGGATTCTTGTTATTGATAATGCACTTGCACTCACCTGTGAATTGGGTTGGTACTGAGAGTACATATAGGAGGGGCCCAAGTAGAGCTAGGAGACTAACCAAGTGGGGTGATCACACTCACCAGCACATGAATGAGGGACCAAGGAAAGGAACTTTGTGGGACTATAACTTTCTCATCTACACTCAGATTGGCAAACTTCTTGAATCATTGTTGTTACAAACGAAAAAAAAATGATTTTTTTCCCATTAGACATACGATTATGAATTGCCATCATGGAAATACTATCACAAGCTAACTTCTAATTCATAGACAAAAACTTTGTTGTGTAAGCAAAGGTCAAAGACAAAAAAGACAAAATAACTTTTTGTTATGCTTGGTTGTCGGATATCATCTAATCTTGGATCCTATCATGCACAATCATGTAGTATCCAACTCACAATTAGGACTAGGTGTTATGTATGAGAAAATGTTTGTTAGCAATTGATTTATCTACATAATCAAAAATCAAGAGATTGAATTAATTTGACCTACTAGCACTAGGGATTAGGACCTAGATAGAGTGTAGGATCAACATTTGCTATCAAATATTGTTTTAGTAATTTTGTGGCTAATACAAGTCCTAATGTTATAGAAAATTCACTATTACTTTCATCCCATGCTCGAACTTGCATTCGAGCATGGCCTATAATTTGCAAATGTTCCAAGATCGAACTTAAGCTGGAGCACTAGCATAGAAGCCAATAAATCCCACAAAATAATGCAATTGAGTTATATTCTCAGGCTCGAGCATTTGTTGTATAGCATGAATCTTACCTAGCTCGGTACGTATACCATCTCGAGAAATAATATGACCACAGCAATATGCTCACTCGGACACATAATACACTTTTAGCTAGGGTAATGAGGTACCTGTTGGGCTTGCATCTTTGAAACACCTTTTCCACATAATCAAGATGATATTTATCTGAGGAGTAAACACAAAAATCATCCAACTAAATGGCAATGAATTTAGTGAGATAATCATGGAAAGTTTCTACGATAAATTTTTGGAAGGTTGATGGAGCATTTCTTAAGCCAAAGGGCATCACTCAAGTTGCATAAGAACCCCATTCTATAATAAAGGCAATTTTATATTGATCCTTTAGAGCAGGGATGTTTTTATCGAAGCTATGCTTATATATTAATATAAAATCTTGGCAAAAGTTTTCAATCCCATTTTTTTAGTTTCACAATGTTAGTAGAATGTATTACTTTTTTATATATTGGTAGAATGTAGTACTTTTTAATATATTTTCTTTTGAATTTTAAAGGAAAAAATGTAAATCTTGGCGAAACTTTAAATTTTTTTGCATAAAAGTTTCAAATCCTAACGAATGTTTCAAACATTTATTTTTATTAAAGCATATAAAATTTTGAAGCCAATATAAAAGTTTAGCTTCTTAATGAAACTAACTTGAAAAAATCATCCATGCTCTAGAGCTACACAATCTGATTATAACCACCAATGTAACCATCCATAAATGAGTACATCTCATCTCCTACAACTTGTTCCAAGATTCCACTAGTGCAAGGATTGAAAATGGCTGTCTATGCATTAAACTTTCGATAATCCACACATACTCACAGTTTACCATTCTTTTTAGGTACAACCAAAATGGGAAATAACCAATCACTGTGATCAATAGCATAGATAAAGCCAACATGCAAAAGTTGATCCAACTCATCTTTTATCTATTTAGCATAGTTGAGAGTCATTCTATACCTTTGTTGTTGAATTGATCCAACTCAGATTCATTCTATTCCTTTGTTGTCAAATTGATCCAATAGCATAGATAAAGCCAGCATGCAAAAGTTGATCCAACTTGGATTCATTCTATACCTTTGTTGTCGAATTGGTTTAGCATCTGGCACTAAAGGTGTTCTATGTTGACACAACTTAGGAGAAACTCCTCATAGATCGGTGTAGTTCTAGGCAAAAACATCCTTGTACTTGATGAATAGCTCTGTGATGACCCTTAGTTGTTCGAAAGAAAGATTGGCACTTACCACCACCATTGCAAGTTTATCTTCTATTCCAAGATTGAGTTATTGTGTTGTCTCTAGTACTAATTGTTCAGTACCAAGTCGTGTAATGGTTACCGCTGGTGTCTCGGCTAGCTCTCATCCCCCTTCAATGTCTTCAATGAAGTTACTCAGGAACATATCTTTTTGCTTGTTGGCAATCTGCTCAGCCTTTAATTTCTGCTTGATGTCTACAGCCACTTGAAAAATATCAATTTCACCCACATGCAGTATTTGTAATTCCATCAATCGTGATTCCACATCCTAAGGGTGACTTCTGAATCCTTAGGCCGACAACTTCTCAGAATGTTCTGAGGATTTGTAGAAATGCATACATCTTGAATATATGTTTTAATAATCATCTCTTATAAACGCAATCTTCTACTTTTAAGCCAAGGTTATCTAATAATATTGGATAGGCATGTTGTTCCATGGCAATTACAATAAAACTAACTGTATAATAAATACCACCTACATGCATAACAACATCATGTAGCATATGTTTTGGGTCAACTGGCCGTTGATCTATCATGCATACTCAGGAAGGAGATGGTTTGAAGGACTTAAACTTTAACCTCTTAAATTTTCTTTAGAAATAATAATTACTCCAATACCACCATCTACTATCAGGTAAGTTTGTTTCTTGACTTGGATGATGATCAACGGTACTTCTTCATCAACTACTGGAGTGGCACTTGTAAAAATCTTTGGCATTATTAAAATGACCCTCTATATGCTCAATAGAAAAGCAACAAAAAGATTCGAAACCAAATTTTGCCATTGATTGCATGTAAGGGATTCTCAATCTAGGAATTTTTCCTATGAATTTTTTTAGCTTCCCTAACATGTTCTTAAAAACAAATACAAATTGTTCGATAGGTTTGTCCTACATAAAGCATATTACTACTATGTATGCACATAAATTACTTGTGTGGCATGAATAGGACTAATAGGAACAGAAGTCCTAAGATGCTTGTTTCTAATACGTCTTAGTTTATTAAGAATTCTTACGTTATTATTTGTATAATGAGTGGTAACCAATAAAGACTTAAAGTTAGACCAATGAATGTTACCTTCCCCAAAATCATGAAGATAATTCCTGTTTGACCTATCTAAAAAGTTAAATCTTTCTCTATATATGTTTCTTCTAACTTTTTTCTTTTGATTTACCAAGGTAGACCCAACTAAATCACCTACCAGAGAGACAAGACCATCACTAGCATTTCCCATGTTGTTCGACGAAGTCACGCAATCCAACATTGGGAAACTTGCTTGCGTTCCTTGCCCATCCCAAGGCAATGTCTTCCTTACAATATCCCCAAATCCTACCAGGAGCAAGACTAGTATTTAGAACAAGGTTGCTTGCATAGTCGTTACTCATCCCAAGCTAAATCCTCCCTTACTACTACAAGGATACGTCACGAAAAACAAATGACCTCCCACAAGATTGCCATGTTGGTTTCCCAAAGGCAAATTCATCATAGCATGTATCACTAAGCCAATATGACCCCTAAACTAGCAATTACAATTATGGTTAGCCACGTCTCCAAGGCCACTATATGATCTTTTTCATCCTAGAAGCACTAAAAAAAGAGAAAGAGAAGAGGATAGTTACAAAGATAAAATGAAATTTTAAAAATAAATAAAATAAAGTGGATAAGAGAGGACTACCAAAGACAAGAATTGAGAAATGAACCTTGAAATAACCAAAAGGATCACAAAAATCAATTGAGAGCAACTAAAACAATAAGTGAAAGCTCAATTTTTTGGCCTTCCCGAGAGCCAAAGAGTGAAAGAGGGCGGAGATGATGAATTGATAACGATGAGGGAGACAAAGAAAGAGAGAGAGGAGAGAGGTGGGGGCTAAAATAGCATGTGGAGCAATAAAAAATGGAGAATTTTTTAAAATAAAAATTGGCTATTTTCGCTTCTTGCTGAATCACCTTCACTTAAGACCTACCTATGGCAGGCCAAAAAACATAAAAATAAAAGATTAAACAGAATGAAAAGAAATAAATAATAATAACAATAATAATTTAGAATTTTTAGGTGTTGGGGCTTCTACACCCAGGCAAGATAATTCGATGTAGTATACTATGAACCTGGTGATAGTATACTATGAACATGCCCTACATGTAACCCACTCACATTATAAGGCCATTCTCATGTGAAATGCATGATTCGTCTAAAAAAATATGAAAACCATCAGCCCCTCTTATACTACCAAAATTAATAGAGATCAAAGTACAATGGAACTTAAGCTGCATCAAGCATTGCACGAGTTGATGAAACCGTTGAAGATTTTAATAACTTGTTCTTGATATTAAAATTTTTGCAACTTCTGCTGTATACAACATAAGAAATTAGCTTCTACTTGTAAACCTCCCAATGAACGTAGAAGTCACATTCCAAGTTACAACCACCTTTTCATTTTCTTTGATACAACTAAGAACAGTAATATCCATATCCTTTGTGAAGTGAAATCACTTAGAAAGCCTGTAGGAAATAACTCCAAAACAAGATATTGGATAACCCCTTATATAGCAAGTTTATGTAAACCTCTAAATAAGACCAAGCCTGGCATTGGTTAATCAGCAAAGGTCAACTCGTTGCTTGTTGGGGCGGCAGGGATACAAGTTTTACTCACAAAAATTCCCTCAGCGCCAGAGCTATATTGGCATGCAACCCGCAAACATTGTACATTAAGTACTGGGTCCAGTAGCTCAGAGGCTAGAACGCAAATCAAGTGCCTGAGTACAACATATGATGCCTTGACGCAAATTTTAACAAGTGGTTCATGACAAATGGCGATGAATTCAAGATTGACTGAAGCAGCTCCCGTCCAGGAATTCCCACGCTTGTGAAAAACAAGATTTCCCAATTTGCTATCTGGTCAAGATTCCGAATTTCTTATCTGGCAAACCATCTGTTGGAAAAACATACAGAAGTGACTCTCCAATTTCTTACTCTTCTGTACTCCTTGGGGTGGTTACATGCACATGACTAGTGTTCTGTAATTGCCCATTGGGATAGCTCGCTCCATGAACATGGTTTCGATTTTCATCCATATTAATGGTCAGGGGAGTATGAGTAACAGAGGGTGAGTAAAATGAGGTGTCTTTAACTTGCAATTGGTCATACGCTTTGTACACGATATCAGAAATTTCTTTCCCAATCCCTTCTTTCGAAAGAATCAAATCCCAAGCTGCCTTGGATGCTCTTTCTAAAACGGGACCTCTACAAGACAGCAGATATGCAAATGTCAGATATTTGAAAAACCAAAATTAATTTTTCTCAAGCTTCTTTCTGAAAGCCTTTGAAACCCCAAAGGACTCACTCAAGTTCCTTCCTGAGAGCCTCGAAAAGCTCTCTTCTAGACTTTTGCTCTGCTCCAGGAGTGTTCAGGACTAGACTCTGTTCAACCTTAGATGTTGTATGTTTCTTCAGGTCTTCCTGCACAAAAAATAGGAGAGTCATCATCTGCATAGGGTAGAAACTTCTTATTCAATGCATGTTGCTAAAAGAATTGCAGCAGACAAAAAGTAAAACACCTACAGAATTTGATTTTTGGAGAAAGAACTCAAACCAATATTTAGATAGTTATCCGTGAACCAGTCAACTTCAACCTCATCCTGAGCATGAAGCGTCCAAGCTGTAGTTACCAATTTAGTCTCACAGTCTAGTAAGATAGTAAGGTAACAACAGTCACTTATAGGGCCGTTGGTGTTATGCCCATACTTGGGTATGACATGGCTACTATGGAGGTCAGGAGGCTGAAAGGCATAGATCCTAGCATTGCATGTGGAATATATAATACACAAGGACAGTCCTAGTCTATAAAAGTGAGATCCTAGGCTCATTTGGGGCACCCTGGGCATAGAGACTTCCCAAAAGCACATGGCTTAGAGAGTTGCCTATCAGAATCATGTTTTAGCAGAAGCATGTTTCCAGTTATTTATTCAATTATTAATAACCTCTTAACACCTGAAATTAATAACCTTTTACTGAAAGATTCAAACCACACCAACATCCATAATTTGCACAGTTTAAAACTTAGAAATGAAAGAGAGATGAAACAGAGAAACTACAAGTGAGCAATGGAGAAACTACAAGTGAGCAAATCTTCCAAAAGGCAGTAGGCCTTGTATGTTTCTTTGGGGGATCCCAACTTTGTCCAGGGTTTTAAGAAAAATGCCGAATTGCAAGCTTATGCAAACATTTGTGAACATCTTCCATGGCATGCAAATGCATCTTTATGCAACTATGCTCCAGGGAAAACAAGAGTGGGCAGATTGCAACTTTGATTGTGGAGTATAGGTGTCCAAGCTTTTGGACACCTATACTAAAAGTGAGCATTGGAGAAATGCATCTGCATCTATATTTGTAAGTTTCTTTGGGGGATCCCAACATTGCTCAGGGTTTTTAAATAAATGCCCAATTGCAAACTTGTGCAAAAGTTTTGCAAACATCTGCCACAGCATGCAAATGCATCTTTATGCAACTATGCTCCAGGGAAAAACTGATGGCTAAATACCTCAATCAATTACTCATGCAACTTAACAATTGTGAATTCAAATCTAAAGCTTATGAAGAAACTAGGAACCGAAAAGGTGTATCAGAGAAACCAAAACACTTCAATTATACTGTCCAACTGAGCTCATCTCGACCGGGCTTGTTTACAAAGACACAATAACTAGCCACAAAGGCTCAGCCTCAATCATCAACACACACACCTCCTATAACCATCCTTTGATCGACAAAGGGCAGTGTAACTGACTCTATTATCTCACAAATCTGAAATACAGCCAACTTGAAACATTGCCATTGCCCACAAACAAAACTCAGAGCATATAACTTCACTGCATAGCATCATTCAACCATTTAAGACAAGGGAGGCTAGAATGCCCCTACTCAAAAGCATGAAGAGTGACACCTGTTGGCCCCAACACTTGGCGCCCCTTGCAGTATTTATTTAATTACTGATTAGCTCAAATACAAAGGGACTCCCTTCAAGAGCTCACCCGCAGGTGCAACCCAGTACAAAGCCAACCCGTGGCTCTGCCAGTGACCAAGTCCCAATGCTATTCTCTTCCCCGGCTATGATCAGCTGAGCCCAGGCTTAAGATGAAGGATTACAAGGGGGGGCAGCAGTGAAATTTGAGACCTTCAATGGACATGCAGATAGAATGAAGGCTCTTACTTTCTTGCAGCAATTTGACTTGGCTTTTGCTGGAGGATACTTCAGAGAGTCCTCAAAAATCAGGAAGGCAGCCTTCTCCTTCAGGGCCAAACACCTGCTACATGGGTTGAATTTAAGAAGGCATTCTCAGCCACATGGCTCACCACTACTTTTGAAGTGGATGTCATGACTCGGTGGCATAACTTGAATGCTAGGGAATGCAACAATCTAGAAGACTACAACAAAAAGTTTTGGGATGCACTTCTACCTGTGAGCTCTTACAGAACAGTCCCCATTTCAAAGCAGGTCGAAAAGTATTGTTGTGGTCTACCCAAAGAGCTGAGGGACTATTGTACTAAGACACACATTTCCAGCATGTCACAGTTGATAGAGAATGCCAACACAGCTTACTCACTCATGCAAGGCAAAGTCTCAGGTTTCAAAAGCAACTTCAAGGAGGAGCCAAAGAAACCTCAGCAAGCTGGAAAAGTACCTCTTAAATCAAAGTTTGTGGCAGGACAAAGGAGAAAGAAGAAAGGAATAAGTTGTTTGCTGAAGGGAGGTGTTTTCTCTGCAAAGAGATTGTCCTAACAAGAAGAGGAAAGAACCTGCAGCAACTCGGGTAGACTCTAATCAAGGCACAAGAGAGGACCCCAGAGGCAAGAAACCCAAGCCAATTGCTGGCCACGTTCCTGACACCATTGGGGGTGAGCATGATGAGAAGAAGACACAGATGTGCAGAGCATGGGGCAAGTTATGGGATCAGCATTGTCTGTACTTCTTTGACTCAGGAGCCAAAGCAAATTTTATAACTCCTAAACTTGCAGCTCAGTTGAGTCTTCCACCAGAGGAGATTGGTCCTCTTTGTGAGGCCAAAATGGCTAAAGCGAGCTTAGTATCCCTGTCACTCCTATCATAGGGAAGCTACGGATTCACATTCAAGGATATGTGGACTATGAGGATTTCTATGTGATGCCTTTACCTGAGTGTGATATTTTGCTGGGGATGCCTTGGATGTACCATGTGCATGCTATCATTGATACACATGATAAGAAGCTTACCTTGACTTACAGAGGTAAAACCCAAGTCATAGATGTAAACTCGAAAGGGGAATCAGTCCCAATTGTACAGAGTCTCGGGTTTCAAAAGCAACTTCAAGGAGGAGCCAAAGAAACCTCAGCAAGCTGGAAAAGTACCTCTTAAATCAAAGTTTGTGGTAGGACACAGGAGAAAGAAGAAAGGAATAAGTTGTTTGCTGAAGGGAGGTGTTTTCTCTGCAAAGAGACGGGTCATAGGGCAGCAGATTGTCCTAACAAGAAGAGGAAAGAACCTGCAGCAACTCGGGTAGACTCTAATCAAGGCACAAGAGAGGACCCCAGAGGCAAGAAACCCAAGCCAATTGCTGGCCACATTCCTGACACCATTGGGGGTGAGCATGATGAGAAGAAGACAGAGATGTGCAGAGCATGGGGCAAGTTACGGGATCAGCATTGTCTGTACTTCTTTGACTCAGGAGCCAAAGCAAATTTTATAACTCCTAAACTTGCAATCGATTTCCTATTCCACACATTGATGACTTCTTGGATCGATTAGAGGGATCATCCATCTTCAGTCGCATTGACTTGAAGAGTGGTTACCATCAAATACGAATCAGGCCCAAAGATGTACATAAGACTGCCTTCAGGACCACTTTTGGGCTTTATGAGTTTCTTGTCATGCCATTTGGTTTGACTAATACTCCTGGTACCTTCAATCGCATGATGGATCACATTTTCAGAGAGCACAAGAAGTTTGTGGGTACATTCTTTGATGACATTGTTATGCACTCGAAAGATGAAGAGGAGCATAGGCAACATTTGGCAATTGTATTTGCAAAACTCAGAAAACAAAACTTGCTGGTCAACACAAAGAAGAGTGAGTTCTTCATGCCAAAGGATGGGACACATCATCTCACGAGATGGAGTGAGGATGGACCCTGCCAAGATAGAGGCAATCAAGAATTGGCCTCCATTGAAGAACCTACATTAAGTCCGTAGTTTTCTTGGCTTGTGTTCATACTATAGGCGCTTACGCTATTTTGCTGAGATAGCTCTTACATGCTTTGCAGAAGAAGGCAGTACCTTTCTATTGAGGGAAGAAAGAAATTGCAGCATTCAATGAGCTGAAAGAAAAGCTATGCTCTGATCCTGTCATCATTTTTCTAGACTTGCGAAAGCCTTTTGTTCTTCAATGTGATGCAAGCGGCAATAGTGTGGGTGCAGTGTTTATGCAAGAAGGCAGAGTAGTTGCATATGAGAGCAGGTTGCTCCGAGATGCTGAACACAACGTGAATGTGTATGAGCAAGAATTGGTAGCTGTCATTCATGCTCTTACTGTGTGGAAGCACTATCTTTTAGGTGCTGATTTTTATGTGCAAACTGATCATCAATCGCTGCGATACTTTCTCACTCAGAGAAAGTTGTCAGAGAAGCACATGAGATGGGCAAACTTCCCTTCCATTTTTCATTTTCAGATTGTACATGTGGCTGGAAAGAAAAATGTAGTGGCTGATGCACTTTCCAGAAGGCCACATACGGAAGCTATGTCCAAGAAACCATAGGTATGTGCAGTTACTATTGCTTATCACAATGAGCTTGATGCCATGAAGGAGCAGTATGCTACAGATGATGCTTTTGCACGTATTTATGATCAGCTTATGGAGGGCAATCGGCATGATCATTATACACTTAAGGAGGGATTTATGATAATGCATGGAAAGCTGTGTGTAACGGAGCCATTAAGGCATAAGGTGCTCACTGAAAGTCATACCCCACCGTATGCAAGGCATAGGGGTATTGAGGCTACAATCAAAGCAGTAGAGCACTACTTTTATTGGCCTTCTCTACGGAAGGATGTTGAGGCTTATGTCACGACATGCATCACTTGTCAAAAGGTGAAGTATGACAAGCAGAAACAGCCCGGTTTACTTCAGCCTTTGCCTATACCAGATATACCATGGCAGAGTATCACTATGGATTTTGTTTTTTATCTCCCTCGCACTCCTTTTGGTCATGATGGCATATGGACCATAATTTGCAGATTTAGCAAGATGGCTCAGCTCATTCCAGTAAGGGAGAAGATAACAGCCGAGCAGATGGCAAAGGAATTCTTGAAATCTGTTTTCAAGTATCATGGGATGCCTGAGTCTATCGTGAGCGATAGAGATCCACGGATGAGCAGCATGTTTTGGAGAGGTTTGTTTGATAACATGGGTACCTCACTGCTGTTTTCATCTTCCTATCATCCACAGTCTGATGGTCAATCAGAAGAGGCAAATTCTACAGCTTTGGATTTGCTGTGTTGTTATGTGTCTGAGCACAAAACAAAGTGGGAACAGTATTTGCCGCTGATTGAGTATGCATACAACAATACAGTGCACTCTTCCACGGGTAAGGCACCGTTCGAAATAGTGGAAGGAGCGAGAAAGGTTCCTCCTATTTTGCATACAAAAGAGAAGATTTTTGTGGCAGATGAGTATGTGGAGGACTTGCGGGCAGCCTATGAAAAGGTTAAGTATGCCCTCCAACGCAGCCAGGACAAGCAGAAAAGAGCTGCGGATAAGCATTGCAGGAACCTGGTCTTCATAGAAGGTGATTGGGTATTGCTGTGTTTTCTTAAGACGCGCCTCAGGAACAAGAAAGGGAAGATAAAGCTGTACACCAAGCTGAATATGAGGTATTACGGCCCCTTTCAAGTTCTTGAGAAGATCAATGAGGTAGCTTACAGGTTGAAGTTACCTGAACAGTGGACCATCCAGAATGCTTTCCATGTTAGCTTGTTGAAGCCTTTTCATGGAGAAGTGCCACAAGATATGCCAGTTGAAGAGCAACCTGAAGTTGATGAGCAAGATGAGGTCTTGATTCTTGAGCAGATTGTGGCACATAAGGATCGGAAGGTTAAAGGTAGAGTTGCCAGAGTGAAGTGCAAGAATTATCCTGCGAACGATGCGATCTAGATGGAAGAGAGTGAATTGGCGGATTCACCACAGGTTTTACAGCTCTACCTTGAGGCATTTGATCTCGAGCCTACTACAGTAGCGGCTCATTCCGGTTCAATAGAGCACATGTCTGGAGCATTACCGGATGCTCATGGGGGGGGTAGCACTTCCGCACCCACAGTGCAGACAGGCTCACAGGATATCTAGAGGTCGCTTGGTGACACTGCGGTTTCACCCAAGGCACTGATGCTGACAATGTTTCTGCCGTGAGACTTCTATGATGAGTGATCATGACACTCCAGTTGGTTGATACACTGCCATACGGATGGATCCGCAGTCCTACTGTATGTACATTGTATTTCTGGTACTTCGTGTGATGTTGTACTATTGATTATAGGCTGTTTATGCCTATTGTGACACCCTTTTCTATTTGCTGTAATTTTGGGACAGCAAACAAGATAGTTTGCTGTTTCAAGAGGGGGGTATTTCACGGGGACATGGTGGTGATGGTGAAGTGTCTAAACTAATTGTCACTGAATTTAGCCTAGGGTACCAGGCTAGGGGCCTTAGTTAATGCCCAAAAGGTACCTATGATTTCATGTGCAATAGGCATTAAAATCCCACGCCTCATTTTGTACATGTGTCTGTGTGTGGCCTCTCTGCTTGCCTTGTTGCACCTAGGTGTCACCCCTAGAAGCCCCTAGAAGGCCCTGAAGCCCTTCCTTTCCCTTCCTTGCTGTTTTGAGTCTTCTCCCCTACCAAAGCAGCCTCATTCTGAAGATGGTCGATTTTTGCAGCCTCCCTCTTGCTGGCTGAAGTCATTTTTCGAGCTTTCTTCGCAATAGTTCTCCTCCCCTTGGTGCTCTCTGATGTTGGCATGCTTCCTAGACCTAGACGCCTCCATTCTAGACAATTTCTGGAGCTTTTCTCGACTTTCTTTGCGACAAAAGTCTTCCTTTCTTGAATCTGAGCTCATATTCTTGGATGCCTCTCTTCTTGCTCCTGCCTAGTGCAAGGCGCGTTGAAAACGGAGGTGCTGGTGGGCTGGAATCACCATTCTGGTGGTCACAATCATGGCGGATCTGTTTCTACTTGCTGAACCCTCTCTTTCTTGATCTCTTTTGGTGCTGGAAGTCACTCATAGGCAGCTCCCTCCTACAAGAGTCTGCTGTCTGCTATTCAACCAGGGCTGTTCTGAGCTGAAACAAGCTCTTTCTGTTGGCTGGATTCTCATCTTCTCTTTCTAATCTATGCTACTGTCATTCTTACTGAGATTCTGCAAGGTTGGATGCCCTCCCATTGGCCCGGAAGAGGATTTGGGCACTGGTTGTGATACTCTCTCCCTGGGGGTGCAGTGGCAAGCCTTGGGCTCAGTAATGGCTCTGATCTATGTGGATGCATTGCTTGACATGCTGTTGGGTTGTTCTACTTGTGTTATGCATGGCTATTGAAAGGAACCGGCTGCAAATAAAGAGGCTGCTGTCCTTGGGGTCCTTCTGGAGCTTGAAGAACACCCCCCACAGCTGGGTTTGGAGTCACAAGTGGTACTGGCTGAGTGTGTGACACCATGGGACTGTCTCCCTACAGTCCAGGCTGTATCCCCACATTAGCATACAAAGAATTTGGGGCTGGCTGTGAGGTCATGGCCAGAAATATAGATCCTCCTCCAAAGTGTGTTGGCTGAACCACATGCTGTGGTTGGGCATGCTGCCCTTGCTGCACATTCTGAGCATTGCTACCATGTTCATTCCCATTTGGTCCTTGCCTCTATGGCACTGCAAGTGGCTGTACCACTGGTATTGGTGGCTCTAGTAGTGCCTGTCCCACATGCATCTGTGGACCCTAAATGGGTTGTGCCTCTGCCCTCAGCATCAAACCTGGATTATGCACAACCTCAGCAAAACTCTGAGTGAGCTGAGTCAAAACTTGCAACACAGAAGCCATCTGTGTTTGCATTGCTGCCATAGCATTTGGCTGTACACTTGGGTCAACACCCAATGCAACTGTACCCACAGGATTTTGCACTTGTGGAGCTGACAGCCCCAATGCATCAACCTAACATTCTGCCCTTCGTGGGCTGAATCTTGCACTCTTATTCCGGGGTGTGCTCCCCTTATCTGCGGTTCTGGCTCTGACTCTGAGTCTGCATCATAATCAAGCCTTATATGCTCCATATCAAAAGCAATGGATGGCTGTACCAAAAATCAGCAAATGCTTTCTCTACCCAAGCTGCCCAGGGACTCCTCTGGATGATTTGATGAGGGTCCCGGCAACGGAACCACTATAACTGGCCTTTGATCGACAAAGGGCAGTGTAACTGACTCTATTATCTCACAAATCTGAAATACAGCCAACTTGAAACATTGCCATTGCCCACAAACAAAACTCAAAGCATATAACTTCACTGCATAGCATCATTGAACCATTTAAGACGAGGGAGGCTAGAATGCCCCTACTCAAAAGCATGAAGAGTGACACCTGACTTGGCGCCCCTTGCGGTATTTAATTACTGGTTAGCTCGGACTGGTTAATTACTGGTTAGCTCAAATACAAAGGGACTCCCTTCAAGAGCTCACCCGCAGGTTAGCTCAAATACAAAGGTTATTTAATTACTGGTTAGCTCAAATACAAAGGGACTCCCTTCAAGAGCTCACCCGTAGGTGCAACCCAGTACAATGGCAACCCATGGTTGTGCCAGTGACCAACTCCCAATGCTATTCTCTTGGTTCCTTTCAATAGCCATGCATAACACAAGTAGAACAACCCGACAGCATATCAAGCAATGCATCCACATAGATCAAAGCCATTACTGAGCCCAAGGCTTGCCACTGCACCCCCACGGAGAGAGTTTCACAACCAGTGCCCCGATCCTCTTCCGGGCCAATGGCAAGGCATCCAACCTTGCAGAATCTCGGTAAGAATGATAGTAGCATAGAGTAGAAAGAGAAGATGAGAATCCAGCCAATAGAAAGAGCCTGTTTCAGCTCAGAACAGCCCCAGAAGTTGGTTGAACAGCAGACAGCAGACTTTGGTAGGAGGGAGCTGCCTATGAGTGACTTCCAACACGAGAAGAGATCAAGAAAGAGAGGGTTCAGCAAGCTGAAACAGATCCACCATGATTGCGACCACCAGAATGGTGATTCCAGCCCACTAGCACCTCCGTTTTCAATGCGCCTTGCACCAGGCAAGAGCAAGAAGAGAGGCGTCCAAGAATATGAGCTCAGATTTAAGAAAGGGAGACTTTTGTCGCGAAGAAAGTCGAGAAAAGATCCAGAAATGGCCCAAAATGGAGGCGTCCAGGTCCAAGAAGCATGCCAGCAGCAGAGAGCACCAAGGGGAGAAGAACTGTCGCGAAGAAAGCTCGAAAAACGACTTCAGCCAGTAAGAGGGAGGCTGCAAAAATCCGCCATCTTCAGAATGAGGCTGCTCTGGTAGGGGAGAAGACTCAAAACAGCAAGGAAGGGAAAGGAAGGGCTCCAAGGGCTTCCAGGGGTGACACCTAGGTGCCACAAGGCAAGCAGAGAGGCCACACACAGACACGTACAAAATGAGGCGTGGGATTTTAATGCCCCTAGGGGAGTCAGATGGCACACCATGACCCTAATGCTTGGGAACCAATGACCCTCGTTTGTAGGATCTCTAGGGGGTCAATTTTTAAAAAATGACCCCACTAAACCAAACCAATGACCTTAGAAATTGAAACCACTCTAATAGCACTAAGAGGTGCACTTATTGCACATGAAATCATAGGACCTTTTGGGCATTAACTAAGGCCCCTAGCCTGGTACCCTAGCCTAAATTCAGTGAGAGTTAGTTTAGACACTTCACCATCACCACCACGTCCCCGTGACACCTACTACCCTAACTAAATGGATCACCTCATGAGGATGATTACATACTAACTCCAACAGTCCCCCCCTTAGCCAAAACGAGGAAGGAAAAATAGACTATGTCGACAAGACAACTACTCAGAAAAGCATTTCCATCAAGTGCTCACAAAGAGTGACTCAACAAAAAAATCTTCATCATCCAATGCTCACAAAGAGCTAGACATCAACTGTTAAATAAAGCACCAATAGCTCACAAAGAGCCTAATTTTAGAAAGAGAAATTCTGATCATGAAGATGATCAGCCTTGACCAACATGGTAGTTTCATTCTTGTTTGAATCATCTATTGCCAGCACTTTATCTTTGGCTTGTTTCATCAGTTCATCACGCTATTTAGTATAGCAAAATTTCTCTATGTGATGCTCTTTCCCACAATAATTGCATTTTCGATTATCACGCAGTGTCCTCATCCTTTTATCACTTGCAGCATACACCATGTTGTCAAACAATTGATTACTATTGCGCTTCTCCTCGCTTAGCAGCACCCCCACACAGTCTGGAAACTCCAGATCATCATCAAGGCGCAATATACGTACTCTCTCTCCATACTGTTCCAAGGGAAAGCTTTTCAACAAAATGGCCTTTTTGTCTTCATCCGCAACTCGTGCTCCCAAGTCATTGAGCTGTCTTAGTAGAGCTTGCATGCGATTCAAAAACACTCCCAGTGTCTCCGACTCGTTCATCTGGAGGTCGAACAAATCTTGCTTCAAGTTGGACTTCAAGTGCTTCATGCGTACCCCGAAGAGAGTCTCCAATGTTTTCCAATTCTTAGCAGCAGTAGCTTTCATGTCGAGGTGATGAAAATATTTGGGGCCTAGAGCACGACCCATTTAACCTAGTGCTTTCTCAGCCTTTGCTTCCCATGCAGGAATCTTCTCAGCATCGTGAGAGCGTTCTTTGGTTTTCTTTTCTGATCCAAAGACCACTCCCCAAAGTCCTTTTAACATAAATTGCAAACGAGTTGCTAATTACCATGATGGGAAATTCTGGCCATTGAAGATCACTAGTATAGCACCATGGTTGTCCTTCTTCGACGTATCCATTATCACAATCTTGCAGGATTGAGGAGAACTCGAAAACAAGCTTCAGCTAGAACGTCAACCTGTGACCTCAATTGCTCCTATGCCTTCTCACAACTGTGATGCTTGACCTCTTCTTAATTACTTTCCTAGAGATGCATGAACCACAGTGCCTATCTCTCCAGACTGTGAAAAGAGACCTCAGACAATAACACTCTCGAAATCTCTCAGGTCCTCAAAAAGCCCGCTCTAATACCACTGATGGCTAAATACCTCACTCAATTATTCATGCAACTTAACAATTGTGAATTCAAATCTAAATCTTATGAAGAAACTAGGAACCGAAAAGGAAATTCGATGTATCAGAGAAACCAAAACAATTCAATTATACTATCCAATTGAGCTCATCCCGACCGAGCTTGTTGCTCTTACAAAGACACAATAACTAGCGAAAGGTCGCGGACGGAGGTCTACCCAACCGATCTCTTGAAATGACGAAATGAAGAACGCTTTTGAGACCTTGAAGCAAACTATCAAGGAAGCACATGTCCTTGCACTGCCCGATCCCACCCGGTCTTATGTTTTGGAGGCCAATGCAAGTGACTTTACAATTGGGGCAGCTTTATTCCAATAGGGCAGACCTGTAGCTTTTGGAAGTAAAAAGCTGGATGACACTCAATTTCGTTGGCCTACACTAGAAAAGGAACTGTACGCCCTAGTGTATTCTCTTAAGGTTTGGAGACACTACTTGTATGGCTTCAAGTTTCTTATATTGACTGATCACCAGTCAATAAAGTATGTGTGTGACGAGTAGGAATTACGCAGAAGAAAGGCTAGATGGGCAAAGTTAATGCAAAACTTTGATTTTGAAATACATTATCAAAAGGGTTCCTTGAATAGTGTGGCGGATGCCTTAAGTCGGAGTCAAGTTTGTAAATCCTATATCATTTACGGAAATATCCTCAAACCTATTTCAATCCTTGAGAGGGCTTTGCACAACTGAGTCATTTCAATTCTTATTGGCAAAAGGTCCAGAATGGGAGCTCCATGGTTGACCAGGACTCAAGGATTGTGCCACCTACAGTACACGCGGCGGGAGGTTAGTGGATGATTAGGAACGGCTTGTTGTTCCAAAATGGACAGATATGTACCAAATGCTTCGGATCTTTGATCCAAGATTCTCTCGGAGTGTCATGATGCTCCTAGTGCTGGACATCTTGACATACATCGGACTCTGTCTCTTGTGAAATATATCTTTTATTAGCCTAAGATGCGTGCATTTATTGAAAGCTATGTGGTAGGTTGCCGTGTGTGACAGGTTACTAAGGCAAAACACCTTAGAAGCGCAGGTTTATTACAGCCATTGCAAATCCCTAGTAATAAATGGGAAAGTATTTCCATGGACTTTATTATAGGTTTGCCTAGAACGTGCAAGGGTAATGACTCCATTGTTAGAAATCACGGTACAGCGGAAGCAAAAGAGATGAATACTTGTTGGGAAACAACTCAACAAAAGTGCAGCAACAAAGTAACAAAGGAGATGGCAAAACTGAACAAGTTCTTCCTTCTAGAATGAAGGGCAAAAGGCTGCAAAAGGAGCAGCTACAAAGGGCAGTAGTTCCTGCCATCTTCTTCCACCAACGGTGGGCTAGACAAATATCCTTCTCCCTACTAAGTGCACGCTGCTGGATCAGCTTCAGCGCTAAGAGGCTGAAGGCTTGAGTGCTATGTGATAGTGAGGGGGAAGGGGGCTTTATATAATAGAGGGGAGAGGCCACAAAGGGGTGGTGGATTGACCACCGACCATTGACCTTGGCCACCGACCAATGACCTTGACCACCGACCAATGACCTTGACCACCGACCATTGACCTTGACCACCATCCATTGACCTTGGCCACCGACCATTGACCTTGACCACCGGCCATTGACCTTGACCACAAGCCATTGACCACGGACCATTGACTTTGACCTTGGCCACCGACCATTCACTTTGACCGGTCGACGACCCCCTCTCAATCAATCCCCCTTCTAACCACCTAAGCCCCTTGCCCTTCTCCTCATAAATGGATGGGCAAAACATGTGGGGCATTGACCACGAATTCTAACACCCCCTCTTAATGACCCAATGGGGAGCCAATACTCATGCGTGTGATCAGATGCTCCAATTGCTCTCGAGGGAGAGCCTTCGTGTCGGCGGTAGGGACATACATTAGCTCAACAATGCCATCGATGATGAGCTCTCGAACAAAATGGTAGTGAACCTCGATGTGCTTGGTTCTGGCGTGAAACACCGGATTCTTCGCAATCGCCATGCAACTCTGGTTGTCACACAGGATGACGGTCGCCTCCATCTGTGTCTGGTCCAAATCCTCCAAGATCCATCTGAGCCATAAAGATTTGCATGCTGCGGTGCATGCAGCCCTGTACTCCGCCTCCGTCAATGAGGGGACAATGGAAGATTGCTTCTTGCTGAGCCATGAGATAGCTCTCCAATGTGCCTCCCTGGGTTTGGCAGAGAACTTGCATAAGACTCCAACGGAGAAAGAGATGTTGGGCCGAGTGTTGGTAAGGTACAGAAGACTCCCTACCAACCGCCGGTAACATCCAGCATCCACCAATGTTAATGAATCATGGATGCTGAATTTCAGCCCAACCTCCATCGGTGCAACTGCCGGCTTGCAGTTCTCCATCTGGAATCTCCTAAGTAGCTCATGACAATATTTCTCCTAGCAAATGGAAATATTGTCACTACTCTGCCGTACCTCAATACCAAGGAAGTAGTGGAGCAGCCCCAAGTCTGACATCTCGAACTCTGTCATAACCAAAAGAGGTAGAGGTTGGGATCATAAGGACTCCTCTCGAGCCCAATCCTGTCAAAGAACTCATCTATCCGCTGGTACCATGCTCTAGGGGCCTGTTTCAGCCCGTGTAGTGCCTTCCTCAATCTGCAGACCTGTGATGTGGACCCTAGAAAATGAAACCCTGGGGGTTGCTCAACATAAACCTCCTCCTCCAAGGTCCCATTAAGAAACGCAGATTTGACATCCATATGAAAGATGGACCAACTGTGATGTGTAGCCAAATCTATGACTGTCTGGATTGATGTCATCGAAGCAGTTGGGGCAAAGGTCTCATCAAAGTCGAGACCCTCTGATTGAGCATATCCCTTCACCACCAATCTAGCTTTGTATTTGTCCAAGCTCCCGTCAGACTTGAACTTCTGCTTGTAGACCAGCTTGGTTTTGATGACCTTCCTCTTGCAAGGTCAATCCACCTAGTCCCATGTGGTTCTTCTGGATGGCATCCATCTTTGTCTGCATGGCCGCCTACCACTCTGGGATGTCCTTGGCCTCCTCAAAGGACGTGGGTTCTATGACCTGAGTCACCAACGCACAATGAGCAGATGAAGCCGAAGCATGCTGCTAGGACCTCCGAAGGCCAGAACTGCTCTCAGGTATATCTATCACTTGGGACTCCTGTAAAGTCCTGAGATACCACTTTGGTAGTTTCCTCGCTGGCTGAGGATCCTCTGAAGTGGATACTGGAGCTGGTTGTTGCTCCTCCTCGTCTTCGGCTTCTAGGGCCTCCTGGGGGACCTCCTCAATGACAACTTTGGGTGGGGGAGGGGGAAGAGCTCTGAATTCCTGATCATCATCAATAGTCTCTGGCAGTGTCTCCTCAAACACCACATCTCGGCTGACAATGATCTGCTTCTTCTTGGGGTCAAAGAGTTTGTATGCCTAAGACTCTCCACTATAGCCAACAAAGATGCACTGCTAGCTTTGGGATCAAGCTTCTTCTGTTCATCCTTGTGCACATGAACATAGGCGTTAAAACCAAAAATCCGAGAGATTGTTGGTTTCTTACCATAGTACGCCTCATATGGAGTCATGTGTTCCACAACCTTCGTCTTCATCCGGTTGAGAATATGAATTGCGGTGGCAAGGGCTTCACCCCAATAGGCTTTGGCAAGATTCTTGCCTTGCATCCCATCTCAACTAAGGTCCTGTGTTTCCTTTCAGCTACACCATTTTGCTGAGAAGTCCTGGCTATAGTCAATTATCGCTTGATTCCATGTGTTTTGCAAAAGCTGTTGAATTCAGTTGATGTAAACTCGCCTCCCTGATCGCTTCACCCCAATAGGCTTTGGCAAGATTCTTGCCTTGCAACATAGTCAATCCCATCTCAACTAAGGTCCTATGTTTCCTTTCAGCTACACCATTTTGCTGAGAAGTCCTGGCTGTAGTCAATTATCGCTTGATTCCATGTGTTTTGCAAAAGCTGTTGAATTCAGTTGATGTAAACTCACCTCCCTGATCGGTACGGAAAGCCTTGACCTGCCTCTTTGTTTCTTTTTCCACCTTTGCCTTCCATTCCTTAAACTTTTCAAAGGACTAAGATTTCTTGGCAATACAGTAAACCCAAGTCATCATGCTGAAGTCGTCGACAAATAAAAGAGAATACCTTGAACCTACGAAGGAGTTTGTCGACATCAGTCCACATAAGTCAGAATGGACCAACTCTAGAGGGGCCTTAGCCCTGGATGAAGCCTCCTGAGGGAACTTGTCCCGATGCTGCTTGCCCTCCAAGCAAGCTCGACAGACACCATCTTTGCTTGTGATTGGCAGAAGTCCATCCACCATTTTGGTCTTCTGCATGTCAGTCAAAATGCCATAATTCACATGCCTGAACCGTTCGTGCCAAAGTTTGGACCGGCCCTGATCCGGCCCTGATCTCCATGAACAAGTAGGGCATTGAGTCGATACAACCCATGGTCCTGTACTCCTCTAGCAACCACCTTTTCGTCCTTGGTCTTTACTGTGACTTGACCTTTGCTAAAGAGAACCAACATTTGATGCTGGTCCATCTGGCTCACAGACAGAAGGTTTTTGCATAAGTCAAGAACATAAAGTACACCAAATATTACCTTCTCTTTGCCGGAGCTCGTGACGTAAGGAATACTTCCAACACCTTTGACCGGGCACATTCTGTTGTCCCCCACCGTTACTTTGGAGCCTGGATGAGTAGACTCCATGGTCGTGAACCGATCCTTTTTGAAGGACATGTGTTTTGAGGCACCGCTGGCCACAAACCAGCCATTGTCATTCTCTTCTGCCAAGAGAGCAGCGCATGTGACTGAGATCATGAAGAGCTTCTCTGTGGTAACATTTGCCGCCTCCCCGCTTAACGACTCCTTGCCCTTGTTCCACTTCTTTCGCTTTAGCTCTACCTTCTTCTTGCAGCATTCCTTCGCCATATAACCAAGCTTCTCGCAATAGAAGCATTTCATGTTCTTCTTGGACTCCTGATCGTCAATCTTCTTGTGGAAGTCCTTGGACTTGCCCTTGCCGGACCTGTCCTTCACAGTTAGGGCTTTCTCGTCTGCCTGGGAATACAAATCCTCTCTAGCCTCCTCCTGAATGAGAAGAGGGCAAAGCTCTTCAAAAGTCATGGCCCTTATTCTTTGACCTGCTGTGACCATCATCACGAAACCTTTGAAGCTCCTGGGTAGCTTATCTAGCACCATCAATGCCAACTGCCTTGAATCCACCTTTTGACCAACTACCGCAAGTTGGTCTCTCACAACCTTCACCTTCATCAGGTGGTCATGTACTTTGTCTCCCTCACTCATATCCATGTTGTGAAGTTGATGCTGGAGAGTGAGGATGCGGGCCGTGTTGTCCGTCTCGTAGAGGTCTTTCAAAATGGTTCCAAATGGCCCATGCGTACTCGAGATCATCCAGATCCGCCGGGCTAACTATGTTTCCTTTATTGTCCAAGGTGTCCACCGGCCTTGGATCACCTACCGTGATGAGTCTCCATAGTTTTTGAGCCACGAGGTGACTCCCATATCGGGTAGTTGGTACCATCGAGCTTCCCGCTTTCTCCGAAGTTGGGGATGAAGGAAGAAGGAAGGTGAGAAGGCTTTTGTCGACATGTCTGGAAATAGAAATCTCCTTCCTTACTGTTCGGACAGCAAGGGCAGCAAGTAATACTTGAACCGGGACCGTCTTCGGTGAAGATTCTCGTGTGGAAGTCCCTTCCTTCAAGCTCCCAGGTGAGCCCTAGAACATGGGCTCTGATACCATGTTAGAAATCACGGTATAGCGGAAGCAAAAGAGATGAATACTTGCTAGGAAACAACTCAACAAAAGTGCAGCAACAAAGTAACAAAGGAGATGGCAAAACTGAACAAGTTCTTCCTTCTACAATGAAGGGCGAGAGGCTGCAAGAGGAGCAGCTACAAAGGGCAGCAGTTGCTGCAATCTTCTTCCACCAACGGTGGGCTAGACAAGTCACCTTCTCCCTACTAAGTGTGCGCTGCTGGATCAGCTTCATTGCTGAGAGGCTGAAGGCTTGAGTGCTATGTGATAGTGAGGGGGAAGGGGGCTTTATATAATAGAGGGGAGAGGCCACAAAGGGGTGGTGGATTGACCACCGACCATTGACCTTGGCCGACTTTTGCCACCAACCATTGACCTTGACCACCGACCATTGATCTTGGCCACCGACCATTAACCTTGACCACCGTCCATTGACCTTGGCTACCGACCATTGACCTTGACCACCGACCATTGACTTTGACCTTGGCCATCGACCATTGACTTTGACCAGTCAGCAATCCCCTCTCAATCACTCCCCCTTCTAACCGCCTAAGCCCCTTGCCCTTCTCCTCATAAATGGGGGGGCAAAACATGTGGGGCATTAACCACGAATTCTAACATCCATTTCGGTCATAGTTGATCGTCTAACAAAGATGGCTAGATTCTTACCTACTCGATCGACCATATCAGCTAATCAGTTGGCTCACGAGTTTGTGGACCAATTGTTTAAGCTATATGGTTTGCCTTCAAACATAGTTAGTGACCGTGACTCTAAGTTTACAAGTAACTTTTGGACGCTTGTTTTGAGAAGTTGGAAACTACTCTAGTATGAGTTCCTCACATCAAGCATAATACGATGGCAATACAGAGAAGGTTAACCAGTTGGTTGAAGATATGCTTCGTGCATATGTCTCTAAGAGACAATCTTCATGGGAAGACTATCTCCCCATGATAGAATTTTCTTACAACAGTGCAAAGCATTCAAATACAAGTTACAATCCTTTTATGCTTATGTACGGGTTTCAACCTAAGTCACCAGTTATGGTTGGGTTCAAGGGAATAAACAATGATGCTGCAAGGACATTCTTGCAAGACATGCAATAAATGTTGCAGTTTGCCAAGGAGTCTATTAGAAGTGCCCAGGATCGGGATAGGTTTCATGCTAATAGACATCGTTCACGCAGAGAGTACTCTGACGGAACGATGGTATATTTATGTATTCCCACGGAATCCAAGAGCCTCAGTGCTGGTTTAGTTCCAAAATTATCCCAAGATTATTAAAAGAATTGGACCATTTGCATATAAACTAGAATTACCTCCTAATGTTAAAGTACATCCAGTTTTTCATGTCAGTAGACTGAACGAGTTACCGGGTGCGGATGATCAGCTTGTTTCTCCTCAAGAAATAATTGAAGTTACTGATATGACTTTTATTCCACACGAACCTGAGAGTATTCTTGAATTTCGTGAAAGACTGATCAAGAATAGAGCTATCACGGAATACAAGATCAAGTGGAAGGGACATAACATGGGAGACGTTACCTAACCTCCAGAAGACATTCCCGGGTTTTCTTACGAACTCAGGAGTGAGTTCTTAGAGGAAATATGTCATGTGCGCAGATTGGTATTTGATGTGTACTGGGGTAGGATTGGTATTTGATGTGTACTGGGGTACACAAGACTAGCTCAGGTAGCCTGGGGAGGCTTAGGGCTAGGTAGGCTTGATTCTCGGGTTGAGCAGGCTGTTGGGAGAGCAGTTCCATGGCATGAAGGAGACCCTGCAAAGAGGCTCAGCAAAGGGGCAGAGGTGGAGGCTATGGTGGGCCAGCCACCTGGCCATAGATGTGCCCAAGGGTGGGGCCCAATGGGGGCTGCCCTTGGGCCCTTGCAGCAGTACAAGACAGTACAAGAGGGCCAGCAAAGGGCCCTTATATAGGGCTACCTGCATAAACTCGGGCAGGGGGGGGGGCAGAAAGTCGGCCAGAATGAGGATGCTGGTCGGTGGGTTTCCAGCCCGTTGGGGGCTATATAAAGGGGCCATTGTGCCCTCACAATTCATCCAGCACACCAGCAGTTTTGTGAGCAGCAGGAGTAGTATAGTAGTGCATACATCTTCAGGCCTACTTCCAGGAGGCAGAAGAGTGCAATAGAGGCTGCAGACTGAGCTCTCCTTGGGGCTGGGACTCGGCTGTCTACAAGGGAAGCAGGAAGCTGAGATCTGGACGGAGAGTCTACATATGCTCTAGGTGGAGTGGCTCAAGTCTGAAGATATCCTGCAGAAGTAGAAGTACCTTGTGGTAAGATCAAGGACCACACTCTGGTGGGACTTTGGATCTATCTCTCTTTTGTTGTGTCCATAGTTTTGGATGGAAATATATTGTTTTGGTAGCTTCTATATCTGGTTGGATGATTGTCTACTGATGAGTCTGCACATCTATGTGATGCACATTAAGTAAAGAAGTTTGTGATTCCACTCCCCACACACACAGTGTGAGCTCCTAGGCATTCAATCAGTCTTCCGCTGTGCTTACCCTCTGTTGGTCCATATCTAACAGGGTGCAGGGCTGTCTGGACAGATATGCCCTGTTATGCTGCATGGGTATGCCCTTAGAGGTGCCCTAGATGAGGGCTGTAGAGCAGAGGGTGGGCCGACCTGCAGGTCGGCCACCTTGGCTGGTGTCAGCCCCTCATAGGCTAGGGGAGAGCCCCCCCTTTATAGGGCTGTGGGCAGCCCCAGTGCTGGAAGACCTTCCACTTCATCATCATGAGTTCGGAATGTCCTCCAACAAAGTGTACTATGTACTTTAGGAGAAAATCTCAAGAACCTATATTAATGCACTATGTGACACGACCCCATAGCTCCTGAGGCTCCTGACCTGCAAGCAAACACAAGAACAACAAGAACGTGAGGATTTGAGCAGGCTGCTCACCACCCAACCCCGACATCTACTAGACATGATCTCGAATCATGAGATGTCCCCTCCGAGCCACGAGCTGAGCTACTCGCATGTAACTCCCAACCTTCCTGGTGTCCCATACCACCAGGTGGCACCTGAAGGCCTTGGATTTGCTGCTAGGCCTTGGGCTACGCTAGGATGTAGGCGTGCATCCACGACTCGATTGAGGATTAGACCTTGCACTATGGAACTAGACTTGCTCCCATTGGCTCCCTGAAGACTGAACCTCTAGGCCCCCTTTATAGACTCGGGCCCAATGTGCAAAAAATAGTGGAGACCTCTATCTGGTTCGTATCCTTGCTGATGTCACCCGCCATGTGTCGCCATGTTCAAGGCCTGTTTGCAGGATATGACCCTGCCCACTACCCTCGCCACTTCGCCCGCCATGCAGGGGCCTGCAGTTGCGCCATCTGTAGCCTCTACCACATCCTTCTTCAGCGCCTGGATCCCATGCTTGTATGCTGCCCACATGGCAGCTCATGTGCTGCCCATGTGGCAGCCCCATTCTCTGTCCATGTGGCAAACTGTCCATGCCTAGGTCTACCTCCCCCATGCTCTCCTCATATGGGGGCTTATAGATGGGGAGGTGACCTTTCCAACACCCCCTCTCACCGACACATCTCGGCCCAATGCCAACACGTCGATGACGATGCTCCAGTAACCCCATGGTCCTTAGTCCTCTGGAACATTTCGATGTCGAAATCTTTTCCTGGCTTATCATCCAATGGCTCCTACTCCACCAGGTCTGGTTTCGCTTCTGCACACCATCCTGGTACACAAGTCCATCTCTGGTAGCACCTCCTGGCACCACCACCTTCAGCCACGTTCCCGCCTTCGAACAATCCAGACGCCATGATCGTCCAGTTGTCCCCCCATAATGAGTGAACAACTTGGAGTCTTCCAGGCACCATGCTCTAAGGGTCTGTTTGAACCCGCTGTCCTTCCTTTGACAAGCTCCGCAACAAAAGAATATCTCCAGATAACCTGGACCACGAACTCTCATAGAGCTCTCAAGCATGTACTCTTCTGGCTTCAGTACACCTTGTCCATCACCTTCCAACAATCTGTGTCCGAGATTTGAAGAAGCACCCACACTTTCCCGTCTACCTTCGAAGAAGGCCCATTCTTTCCAATCTCGCATTACCTCAGACATTTGAAGAGCAGATTCTCTCCACAGCATGCTATAAAGTCTTAAATCAAGTACATACCAGATCATCGTACTTCCTATGTGCTTGCTCTGAAAGCAAACCATGCACCTCATCGAGGTACATACCAATAACCTATGTAATCATGTACTATCCCCTTCTAAATTACAACCACCATCTAAACATGAAACCCTAGGGTACTCCATGAAATCCACCCTTGTGTCAGTATCAACAGCCACGCACCTAGAAGATTCCAAGCACTCCATGCTGTCCTTCACCTTCACAAAGGTCTCTCACTCCTCGTCGACCCACATCTCAATGTCAAACATCATCACTGTGGTTTCTAAGTCAGCTTATCTGACCTCAATAACACATGGAGATGGCAACAAGAAAAGTTCTTCAATTACCACATTAGCTTTGGCTTTTGTGTCACCCTCTCAATCTGAGTCGGACGACTCCTTGTTTTTCTGATCCAGCGCCTTCTTTCTGCAATCCTTCGCAAAATGGCCTAGAGTGTCACAATAGAAGCAGGAATTCTTATGCTGCTTCTTCTAGGAAGTGTCCTCGTCATCAGAGTCATCTTTCTTGGACTTGCCACCATACGGCTTGCCCTTCCCTTTGCTAGCCTAATCCTTTGCCAACAACGGCAGGGACCTTGCTGAAGGACGACCTTGATTCAGAAGCTCTTGGGAATCGTCTTGCACGACTGGAGCTCAGTGCCCTTGCGAGAAGGTGGTGACTCAGTTCAGTTGGGTGTATACAAGATGCATACAAAGTTTTGGTCTACGAAAGGTTGAGTTTGTTTGACTTTGCTAAGTGGTTTAGCAGCAGAGATGTCGATTTCAAAAGCCTCTTCAGCCCCTTCTCTCCCTTTTTCCTCCCCTAGATTTCTTTCTTTCACCATCCCTAACTTTGGAGACTCTGGGAAACTAGATGGGACAAGTTACCCTATCTGGAAGGTGAAAATCCGTAGTCATTTAGTGGCTCAGAAGCTATGGAAACTGACAACAAGAGTGGAGGCGAAGCCGAAGGATATGGTGGACAACAAGGGGGAGATACTCATATAGTAGATGGAGAGGAGCTCGATGCTTGGGAAGATAGAGATGCCCACATCTTGGCATTGATCATAGGGACTACGGCAGACTCTGTGCTTCCTCACATCCAGATGGCCACCATGTCAGTAGAGGCATGGGCCATTCTGAAGGATCTGGACGAGACAGATGACACATCCCGAATCTTGCTTCTTCAACATCAGCTCTACAAGTTGGATATGGATGAGGGAGATTTGGTACATGACCACTTGACGAAGGTCAAGGTGGTAAGGGATTAACTAGCATCGGTTGGTCAGAAGGTGGACTCATGCCGGTTGGCCTTGATGGTACTGAGGAGGCTACCTCGGAGTTTCAAAGCTTCGTGACAACTGTGACAGCAGGACAGAGGACCAAACCTCTGACTTTTGAGGAGTTGGGTCCATTATTGCTCCAGAAAGAAGCTAGGGTAAAGCTCTACAACAACGACAAAGATAACTTTAGGCTCCCACACCTGTGAGCCTCCTACTTGGGCTCTAATACCATGTTAGAAATGGACCAACAGAGAGTATGCACAGCGGAAGACTGATAGAATAGCCTAGGAGCTCATACAGTGTGTGTGGGGAGTGGAATCACAAACTTCTTTACTTAATGTGCATCACATAGATGTGCAAACTCATCAATAGACAATGATCCAACCAGATATAGAAGCTACCAAAACAATAAATTTCTGTCCAAAACTATGGACACAACAAAAGAGACATAGATCCAAAGTCCCACCAGAGCGTGGTCCTTTGATCTTACCACAAGGTACTTCTACTGTCTTCTAGATAACTCTATACTTGAGAACGCGTGCTCCACCTCGAGCATACGTAGACTCTCCATCCAGATCTCAGCTTCTTGCTGCCCTTGTAGACAGCCAAGTCCCAGCCCCAAGGAGAGCTCAGTCTACAGCCTCTATTGCACTCTTCTGCCTCCTGGAAGTAGGCCTGAAGATGTGTGCACTACTGCTCCTGCTGCTCACAAAACTGCTGGTATGCTGGATGAATTGTGAGGGCACAATGGCCCCTTTATATAGCCCCCAAGGGGCTGGAAATCCCACCGACCAGCATCCTCATTAAAGATGCCAAGGAGCTGGGTGTGCCGCTGGAACAACTGGAGGAATCCATCGTGTCATGCTCCAATGCTGAAGACCGCCACAGCACCCTCGTGGCACGAGCCGCCTCAGCACGATCATTGGAAACCTGGTGTTGTTGCTCTCAGGCCACATGTGCTAGGTACGCTCCTCTGGTGTGGTAATGGTACACTGGGTCAACTGGTACAACAATCCACCTGATTGTACCGGTACATGAGTCCAACAATACTGGCATCGATGCAAGGTCTGCTTCCCTGCATGTGCACCTGTATCGTAGAGCTAGATAGCCCCTTCTCAGGTCCAAACCGCAAGATCGATGAGCTTCAGTGCTCCAATGGAAACGGGCTTATAACAACTCACAAGGATCAATCAACTGTGTCTGGGTTCCCGCATTGGCAATCTACTGACCCATCCGGATCTCCAGCAACATCAAACAATAGCTGTAGTAGAACACTAGGAGACCCCCTCCTCCCAGGTCATAACGTCCAAACAAAATACAAACTGGTAACATACTGCCACCTGAGTCCGCAAGAACAACTCATGGCTCAAGGTCTGCCAGAAAGCCTACCTCGATAAATGACTCCTTGCTATGTGCACTTGATCGGCACGTCTAGCTACCACAAACAAGCAGCAATCCTCCATCTAAATCCGGAAAGCCTACTGGCAGCTCCTGCCAAGTGCTACTAAAAGGCTGAAGTAATCATGGTCGCAGCAGTCACACTATTGGCAACTACCGGTCAACCGGGAACGTGGGCAACACTGGAATTCTAGTCTTGTTCTGTAACATCTTGGACAAAGTCACCGTGTCAAAGTGAAGAGGACGATGAACTGAAACAGAAGGTGGATGGGATGGAAGGGATATGAGGGTTGAAGAAAGGAGAAGGCGGAAGAAGAGGATGAAGGGGCTGACAGCCCAACGTACCTTCACACCTCGCTTTCTGTCCCTTGGAAACACCTCCTCTCTGATCTGAAAACACTCTTCAAAGTCACCTCTTTGCTGGTCACCCTATCAGTGCACTCCTCGAATACGCTCCTCCTCAAAGATAACACCGAACAGCACCCTAATCCTCCTCTCTGTGCGTTGGCTCAACACTCCCTCTACCCCTCAGGTCTCAAGCCAACCATGGCTCTGATACCATGTGAGAACTGCAGCGGGGAGAGAGAGAGAGAGAGAGAGAGAGAGATTAACATCCACGGGAGGCCTCACGGGCCTATGGGACAAAGTACACAAAAAGCGAACTCATACAAGCCTCAGTGGGCTGAAGCAAAGGGTACGCTAGGACCCTTGCTAAGTACTAATCTATGCTAATAGAATCATAATCATAGAAAAAGTCAACTACAACTGCATAGTGGGCCAGATCAATCAATCTATCCAAGCGCTGGGATGAAACCGAAGCCGGGTACAGTGATGGCTCTCTGGTGGGCTGCGAAGATGTCTCGTATATGTCTGTCAAGCTATCTCGCACTGCAGTGGGGGACGCGGAATAGAGTGGCCCCTCGTCTCTATCGGTCTCCCCTAAGGAAAGCTGTGATAGGTCGGACCTCAATAGAGTGTACTCTGGGGGCTCTCTACAGTACACATGGCCTCTGCGCCCCTCTCTCGGTGGTACTGTGCCGGTTGCTCATCCAAACTGCTCTCATATCGACTAGCTCCTCCTCCTCCACTCCACTGTGTCCGAGAGCTGACTCAAATGTATAGATGTCTGTGACATGTCGTTGTGCCCGGTCAACCTCTATGTCCTGTAGTGGTTTGGCCATCCCCTGCTGCTCTCTCATATGTCGCAGAAGCGTCTCCCTGTGTCGCCGCATCTCCATCAGAGAAAGCCCGATACAAACCTGGTCATGGAAATGGATTAGTTGTGACAAAGGACCGAAGCCACTCTCTCTAGGTAGAGACAGTGGTAGCGTCCCTGAATCTCGTAGTAGGCTGGGCAAACACAAAGAAAATGCTCCTCTGTCCCGACCGCCCCCAGCGTACATAGCGTACAGACCCGCTGCTCTCCCTCCCTCGATCCTCAGCTGATGGGACGAAACCCATATCTGACCAATGGAGAGAGAGAGAGAGAGAGAGAGAGAGAGAGAGAGAGAGCACGCCTCACACACACACCACACTGAGAAGGAGGAAAGGAGAGAGAGGCACAGGAGTATTAAAATGGCAGCGGAAGATGCAAACGAACTGAAATTATAGAGCCACACAGAGAACACTAGAGATAACAAAATGTACCACCACTGATCTGCTGTAAATCAGCCCTTAAACCAGGGCAGCAACTGAAATACAAGATATCTTGAATAAGATAGAAAACAGGAGCTGCTGGAGAGGCTGAACTGAAGCAGAGAAAAAGGGGGAACACAAGAAAGCTGAAGCCTGAGAGCACGGAGGCAGGAGAAGCCTGAAACAAAGAGGCAGAGGCCTGGAGTGGGGAGGCAAGAGCCCTGAAGAGGCAAGATCTGCTGCGGGAGTGTGGGCAGCCAACTGAGCAGCTGAGAGGGGGCTCTGAGGGGATGGTCAGGAGCAGGCTGTATGCTGGAGCCTTGAGGAGCTGCAAGAAGTGTTGGAGGAAATGAAGGGAAGGAGGCCCTTTTATAGGGCAGGCCAAGGGGGGAAGTCGGCCAGTTTGACTGGACCGACCAGCCTGGTCGGTCAGGCCAACTGGGCCGACCAGCTGGTCGGCCAGCCTACCCCCTCTGGCCCCCCTTGCTGCATGGGGGCTGGTCGGTTGGCCACGCCTGGAGATGCGGAATCTCAACACCCCCTCTCAGCTCCAGGGCGTGGCACAAGACCCAGAGAGCTGGTATGACGTTGGAGAAGGGGAGGAGAAACAGATTTGGTAAATATGTCGGCGACGTTGTCGGAAGTGGTGCTGAAGAGGAGCACAATGGTACCGTCAAGAACCTTCTCTCGCGTATAGTGGTACTGAATTTCAATGTGTTTTGTCCGAGCATGAAAAACCGGATTGCGAGCAAGGGCAATACAGCTTTGATTGTCACAAAAAAGTGTGGTAGAAGTGGATTGCTGAAAACCACAATCGAGAAGAAGGCGCCGAAGCCACACAGCCTCACAGGTGGCACTACACATAGCCCGATACTCAGCCTCGGTGGAAGATAGGGCGACCGTGGGTTGGCGTTTACTGGACCAGGAGATAGCCGCAGAGCCAAAGGAGAAAACATAGCCCGTGGTAGAGCGGCGAGAATCGGGGTCGCCAGCCCAATCGGAGTCACTCCAACCTCGGAGAGTGAGCGGGGAAGGAGAGGAACCACCGGCAGCATAAAAGAGCCCGAAAGTAGAGGTCCCCTGAAGATAGCGGAGGAGACGTCGAGCAGCTTGCCAATGAGAAAGCGAAGGGGTTTGCATGAAGGTACTGAGGGTGCCGACAGAGAAGCCGAGATCCAGTCGAGTGTTAAGTAGCCAAAGAAGAGATCCAACAAGCTGGCGGTAGAGGGAGGCATCAGGATAAGCAGTGGACCCAGAAGCAGAGAGTTTAGCGTTGGGATCCATGGGAGAGGTGATGGGCCGACAGTCAGCCATGTGGAAAGTTTCGAGGAGCTCTTGAACATAGCGTTGCTGAGAGACAAAATACCCCCTCTTAGTCTGCCAAATCTCAAGACCCAAGAAAAAATGGAGAAGGCCCATATCCGTCATCTCAAATTCAGTTTGAAGAGCAACTTTAATGGCAAGGATATGATTGGTATGACTCCCGGTGAGGATTAAATCATCCACATAAAGAATGATGAAGGTATGAAGCTGTCCTTCATGAAAAAGATAAAGATTGGGATCAGCCAGAGAGCGAAGAAGTCCTTGGCGGCAGAAGAAGGTATCAATACGCTGATTCCAGGCCCGAGGAGCTTGCTTGAGACCGTAGAGAGCCTTGCGAAGGCGACAGACCATGAAAGGAGAACGAGAATCAATGAAGCCGGGCGGCTGATCCACATATACCTCTTCATGAAGATCACCATTCAAAAATGCAGATTTGACGTCCATTTGAAAGATGGGCCACTCTCAACAATCGAACCCAAAGATCAAGAGCCAATAAGTTCTGCCAGAAACCCCTGAATAAAGTCGTACGGGTGAAGACGGGAGCCGACCCGATGCGCGATGAAGGAAGGGGGGGAGAGGCTCTTGATGAAGCAGTAGGCTGCTATTGATAGCCCGGGGTTCGGGAGGAAAATATCTGCTAATGATAGGGACGGGAGAAGAAATCTGCTATTGATAGGGAGGGGAGAAGGGACGGGAGAAGAAAGCTCTGTAGTCAGTGGGAAGGAGAGTTGCTGACGAGGACAACATAGAAGTTCCCAGATCAGAGAGTAACCTGGTGCTCTGATACCATATTAAAATGGCAGCGGAAGATGCAAACGAACTGAAATTATAGAGCCACACAGAGAACACTAGAGATAACAAAATGTACCACCACTGATCTGCTGTAAATCAGCCCTTAAACCAGGGCAGCAACTGAAATACAAGATATCTTGAATAAGATAGAAAACAGGAGCTGCTGGAGAGGCTGAACTGAAGCAGAGAAAAAGGGGGAACACAAGAAAGCTGAAGCCTGAGAGCACGGAGGCAGGAGAAGCCTGAAACAAAGAGGCAGAGGCCTGGAGTGGGGAGGCAAGAGCCCTGAAGAGGCAAGATCTGCTGCGGGAGTGTGGGCAGCCAACTGAGCAGCTGAGAGGGGGCTCTGAGGGGATGGTCAGGAGCAGGCTGTATGCTGGAGCCTTGAGGAGCTGCAAGAAGTGTTGGAGGAAATGAAGGGAAGGAGGCCCTTTTATAGGGCAGGCCAAGGGGGGAAGTCGGCCAGTTTGACTGGACCGACCAGCCTGGTCGGTCAGGCCAACTGGGCCGACCAGCTGGTCGGCCAGCCTACCCCCTCTGGCCCCCCTTGCTGCATGGGGGCTGGTCGGTTGGCCACGCCTGGAGATGCGGAATCTCAACAAGGAGAACTGCAAGTAATCTCTGGAGAAAACCCCGCTACAAGTGGGGGGAAAACCTCGCAACCAACAGGCTACTCGAGAGCTCAAACAAACAACTCAGGCACAAAGAGTGGATGGACTGCTCCACACTCCTGCCCTAGGAACTGCTCAACAAGGCAGGCTGTGCTGCTCCACAGCTATACTGCCCCGAGAGATGATGCCAAACAATGAGAATCGGGGGCCTATATATAGGCAGCCCCCCTACCTGGTCGGCTGATCTAAAGGGGGCCGACCCCCCTGCTGTAGAGCCGACTAGGCATGTGTGGGCCGACCCAGCATTACGGCTGTCCACAGCCCTATAAAGGGAGGGGCTCTCCCCTAGCCTATGAGGGGCTGACACCAGCCAAGGTGGCCGACCTGCAAGTCAGCCCACCCTCTACTCTACAACCCTCATCTAGAGCACCTATAAGGACATACCCATGCAGCACAACAGGGCATATCTGCCCAAACAAAACCTTGCGCCCCTCCCGGGAACCTCCATGCCTTACGTGGCAACGCATGAAGCAGAGGAAAGCCACACAGTCCTACTCTCACGAGGGTAGGCATACCCACAACACAAGCCCTCTCTCTCTCTGCTACCCTCACTCATTGGGCCGACACACCCACAAACACTGTCCCTCTCTCACTAAAGTGACATCAGGAGATGTTCACCTCCAACACCCCCTCTCAGCTCCTGGATGGAGACACCAGGGAGCTCGGTGTGCTGCTGGAACAGCTGGAGGAATCTATCGTGTGATTCTCCACTGCTGAAGACCACCATCGTGTGATTCTCCACTGCTGAAGACCACCACATGGACTGTCGAAGAAGCACCCTCGTGGCATGAACCGCCTCAGCACAATCACTGGAAACCTGGTACTGTTGCTCTCAGGCCACACATGCTAGGTGCACTCCTCTGGTCTGGTAATGGTACACTGGGTCAACTAGTACAACAATCCACCTGCTGGTACCAGTACATGACTCCAACAGAAGATCCTGGAACAATAATCCAACTAATACTACCTCTGGTGCAAGGTCTGCTTCCCTGCATGTGCACTTGTATCGTAGAGCTAGATATCCCCCTCTCAAGTCCAAACCGCCAGATCGATGAACTTCAGTGCTTCAATGGAAACGGACTTATAACAGCTCACAAGGATCAATCAACTGTGTCTGAGGTCCCGCATTGGCAATCTACTGACCCATCCGGATCTCCAGCAGCGTCAGACAACAACTGCAGCAGAACACTAGGAGACCCCCTCTGGATCTGCCAGGTCATAACGTCCAAACAAAATAAAACCGGTAACATACTGCCACCTGAGTCGGCGGGAACAGCTCGTGGCTCGAGGTCCGCCTGATAGCCTACCTTGATAAATGAATTATGATGTAATAACCAATTAATTAATCAACATATTATTGATTAATTGTAATCGAGATGTAGGTGAGATTTGGATGTCCAATAATACGGCACGAACATATAGCTAGATGAATCCAGGCACATGCCCAAACTCATCCTCAAGATGTGCCATTTCAATGTTACAAGCTTGAAAACGATAAACTCCACCACGCATAGCCTATGACACCCCACCGACGTCATCAGTGCCTAGCGGTGGGTGCAGACCATAGTATAAACAAGATGCTTTCATTGACGAGTCTCATGGAAAGGGTGACACACGAAAGATTGGTGATGGATTTAAGATGGAAGAACTACAGACCTGAAGCTAGCTGCTTGCTCTACAAGGTCAGAGTATGTGTTCCACATAATAATGACATTAGGCGTCAAATTCCTTATGAATGTCTATTAGTCCACACCCAGGAACTCACAAGACTAATGCACTTTTGAAAAGGCAATTTTACTAGCCTAGAGTGAATAAGGACATCAAATATTATGTAAGGGCTGATTGCTGTTGGAGATGGCCTGGATCTGCAAAGGACACAAGAGTATTGCAAGAAAGGTAACAATTTCTGAAGCAAGCAGCAAGAACCCTCGACCATCTGATGTGAATGGAACTCTAAAACAATCCTGTCCTAGAGCTGGATCTATGCACAAAAAGGCTCCTGGCTTTACTCTAGGATAACTATGCTCGACAGGGGCCAGGGGCCTGTAGCTATGTAGATGCCACTGTAGGATGGATGCATGTGACAAGAACACTGGACATAGATACCTAGGTCCTCATCATCTCTACTACCTTTATAAATTACGAAGTTGTGCCACAACTCAACCAGTCAACTCATCTGCTGTCCAGCCAATTATGTATCGTTGCCGCTGTTCAGTCTGGTTGTATTGGCAGACATGATGGTTTGAAGGACAAATCCAACTTTAAACTGCTCATAACCCCAGAAACAAATCTTTCAGTCACTGAATTGATATCTTTCAGTCAATGAAACAAATGCAACATATACTTTGAAATAAGAATATCACCCTTGACATTTCCGAGGGGCTCTGGTCACGTGAAATGCCTCAAGATGGTGATTGCCACGATTTAAAGTTGTCGTTCTCATCGGAGCATTATGATAATTTAGTAATGAAACAAGAAATATATCAATTATTTATCCTTATGTAATTCATCAAGGATCTTGAATTGTATTTCGAATAGCTGCCTGCGCATAACTAGTCTCGAGAGTCGAAAGTCGGGTGCTGAACATTGGCATGCGGCTAAAGGGATCCTACAGGAACTCTCCGAAGGTTTCGACCACTGCTGAAGTGGGATACACCAATTCATCGGATGGTTTAATTAACCGCGCCAGATAGGTTGAGTCACATCAAACATTGAGCATATTAGCAGACATCGTCAACAACAAGTTACCGTAGGGTCGCTTTGTTCTTCTACGGCATCAAATTGTTTTGCGATGAGTTTTCTGGATCGAGGGAGGGATACAAACTTTTCCTTCTCGTTATATAACCAGCGAGCTGACGTGTAAGAAGGGCATGCAAGGGATCGAAAGGCAAGATGAGATGGCGCAACCTCGAATGCTGCGAAGAAGTGCCTTGGAACGGAATTTGTCAGACACAGATTTCTTACGATGACGGCAGGGTCCAATCTCTGTGCAAGGGGGGAAGGGAGACAAGGAAACGGACATTCCAATGGAAAAAAATTTCTTTGCTGCGGAGGGAACGGAGAGAGGCAGAGAGGCAGGGGACGTACATTCTGTTTGAGCTGGTTGATGATTTTGTGGCGGAGGTCATCGAAAGTGCCATCATTCATGAGGGAAGAAAGCACCTGCTGGGGAGTGACGGGACCTGAAGAAGACGAAGAAGAAGCTCGACCTCCCTCCATCGACATAGCCGAGCTCCAAAGCTTGGGACTTGGGATTGGGACTTCATCTAATAAGGAACAGGGAATTGGCTTCCCGGACCTACAAGATTACCGCTCAACCCGGTCACACGAAACCGGTAAAACTCGCACGACCGACCGTCTATCCGGTCGCACGCCGGTTTTCACCGGTTTCGTCGACCCACACAACACGACGAGTTTTCCCAGCCGCACGATCACAACAGTCGCACCTCGTGGCCCACACGTAGCGCCGTTTGTGAGCCACACGATCTATTTTCCGAATCAGACGGCGGTGGAAGGGGTGCGATTTGCTGACCGTCAGACCGAAATCGAATCTAACGGTGTAGACTGTATCATGCTGCTTGGTATGTATCAATTCTGTGTGCCAGTCGCATAGTTTGAGTCAGTCGTACAGTCTGTGTCAATGTTAGCAGGTTGGCAGATTTTACACAGATTAGCCGGTTTCCTAATTTTACCATTAGGTATTTGTTTTGATCGAACGGTGGGGATTGGCTCTTTGTCGACGCCTACCATTGACAGTATTAGCAGGGGGAGGACTTTCTCAAAAGGCAAGTGCCCTGAATCTAGCAAGTGGCCTGGTCACTTTTCCACGGCCCATTTTTCCCCACGTGGAGCGTCAAAGGGATGGATGAAATAATTACCCTGAGTGAAAATGCCAGTTGTGGTCGTTGATTTTGACATCGTGTCTTAATTAAATTCATTCTAACTTTTCCCTCTATTAAAGTGCTCGGATCGGACGTCGAAGATCAAATATCCGCCCACCTTGAACCTTTATGTATGGGTTTTGGACCTTGGAATCTACAAAGGGATCCATGATCTGATGAACCCGGCTTATAATAGCTCGGAAGGAATAATATTGCAAGGAATGAGGGTTGTAGAGAGAGGGTTGCATGCAAGTCTTGGGTGGACGAAGCTTGGTAAGTCCCATATACAAGGCCTCTTTTTTTTTCCCTTTGAGAAAAAGGCTTTGAGAAAAAGGAAGCTTCTATTAATGTTTGAAAACACCGTACAACTCGACTGCCAAAAGGAGCTAAGGAAGGTAAGTATAAGAGAAACAGCTGGCTGTCATAAAATAACCAGCCTGTTTTCTAGAGAGCCCAGCACACCTTCTAGGGAATCTCCTGAACAAGGGCTAACACCTAGCCTGGTGGTGGTCTATACATCTAATAGATATCCCCTGCAATGAAAAGGGTGTAGAAGACGCTTGCAAGCCAAGCCTTGCAAAATCGCTCTTGTCTTTAGACAGTCACTCTTGATCCCTGTACACTAAATGTACACTAACTACACAAGAATAGACTAAATGTACACTAACTTGTATTCCAATGAAAACAAGATATACATATACATGGACCCCTGAGGATTAGGGTTAGGGTTTATCCCATAACCCTATGGAGCAATCTACGCCATTCTCAACAGTAAGCTGAGTTGATTTAAGAAGTGATAGAATAGGGTGTTAATGGGATATTTGAGATCAAGGGCTTTCTCTAAGGTGCATGTGTGCATCTAGTAGCAGTCACATGTTTGTGTGTGTGTGTGTGTAGTGAAGCACACTCAGTACTATCTAGGATCATGACACAGGTGATGATGCAATAAAAGGCGCCCTCTTTAGGAGGTGCCAATGATTTAGGAAGTCCCTATGATGTAGGGCTGATTGCCTTTGATGTAGGAGAGGTGCCTATGATCTAGGACATCCCATCTCTTGTCATGATGCATCTCTTCTCTCCCACCACTTCCCAACATGTGGTATCAAAGCTCTAGGCTCTAGTGAACCCTAGCTGCCACCTCATCATCTTCTTCTTCACTCTCCACCTTCTTTGCCTCCAATTTTTTTGCTTAGGTCTATCTCTGCCCTCAATGTGCCATTTTCCCAATCCTTCCAGCGATAGACTCCTCTGCTATAGGCAACCTTGTAGCTCTAAGCTATTCTGGGAATAGTCTTGCCATAGCCTGTGCCGATGACCTTTTGAAAAAATTGGACCTACAGACTCCAAAATCCAAGCAATGCTTCTAGCTACGGTTGGGTGACATCAACACCTATCTTCTTTCCAAATCTGGTCCACTAAGTAAGGAGAATTCTGCAAAAAACCAGTTGGGATAGGCGCAACTCTCAAGGGCAACTTCACGCATAATTTCGTCAATCCTCCTAGGTGGACATGAGCTGGTATAAGATCTTTCAATGAAAGCCCTCTCAAATATTCTTTAGAGTATTTGAATTGAGGCCTCCATGTTTCTCTGTTTTTATACTACAGTTTTGGGCAGTTTTTGTCATTGGATGCTTGATGCAAGCTTAGAAGAGTGTTAACGATGATGTATTGACAATGAAATTTTCAGTTGGTAATGATTGTTCAGAATGCCTAGCTCTTGTTGCTCTTCTAATGCTGTATATGTGAAATCAAAAGGGAAGAAGAAGAAAGAAGTAGCCAAATATGTCAATAGAAAAGTGATGCAGCTTGTGAAGAAAAAGCCATCTAAGCCATATTATTGTTTGGATGCAAAAAGACTAGGATTCTTCGATTTCATTGCTTGCATATGCTTGTATGGTTGAGATTTATAGCCATAAATGTAAGAGATCAGACACTGCCTAAACATAAAGGTAAGACCTCTCATGGCTTCCTTTAAGATAGACAAATTCAATGGCCAAGGCTTTCATACTTGGCAAATGAAAATTAAATTTGTGCTTATGAAGGAGAATTTGTGGGATTTAGTCAAGCCATGGAATCAATCCTCACAAGAGGGTGAATCCACCATAACCAAAGGAAAGGGGAAGGCAAGTGACTCTACTTCAACAACACCAGCAGATGCTAAAAGGCTAGAGAAAGCCTATGTAATTATTGCATTAGGTTTGGGAGATGATTATGTGCATCATATTTTAAATTTGGAATCTCCTTCTAAGACTTGGCATAAGTTAGATGTACTAGTTGGTGCTAGCTCTCATAACTCTAAATTGACTTTGAAGATTAAGTTCTTTGAACTTAAGATAGATGGAGACTTTGTTGCAGTTGTGAAGAGAGTGGGAGAGAAGGAAGGAGTCTCACTTGTAGCTTTCTCACGTACACAATGGGGGAATATACACAAAGGTGGAGGCTGAAAACAGTTTTCCTCTTCTTAGTTGTGAAAGCCAAAAGAACTCTAAGTACAAAAGAATAGGTGAACCCTATATGTGGGTAACTCAGCTAACTAAGGTGGCATACTAATTGAGCCACTAACTAGAGTACATAAAGATAGCTGTCATCCAGCTATTATTCATGGGCGGTGTACCAACCGCATCTGCAGCTAACAAGTCAGTGACATAGATGCACAAAAGTCACCCTGGCATATCACGAGTGGAGCTCACTATCTCAACACTCCCCCTCGAGCTCAATCCCAATTCTTGCACATCAAGCAGGTCTCTGAACTTGCGCAGCTTCTCTGCACCCAATGCCTTCGTGAATATGTCAGCTACCTAATCCTCTGTGCTGACATAAACTAGATCAATAAAACCTACTAGAACCTTCTCCCGCACATAGTGATACTGCACCTCAATGTGCTTTGTTCTAGCATGATAGACTGCATTATTTGCCAAGTGTGTACTGCTCATGTTGTCACAATAAATGACAACTGGCCCATCTGTAGACTGATGCATATCATAAAGTAGCTTATGCAACCAAGCTACCTCACATGCAGCCATTGCTGCACCCCTGTACTCAGCCTCTGTGCTCGACAAGGCAACTATAGGCTGTTTCTTGCTGCTCCAAGTGATTGCAGCACTCCCAAAAGTAAACATATATCCACTTGTAGATCGTCTATCAAAAATACTACCAGCCCAATCAGCATCAGTGTATCCATGCAACTATATCTGAACCCCAGTCTCATAAAATAGTCCATACTGCAATGTGCACTTCACATACCTCAATATGCGTCTAGCTGCATCCAAACACGGTTTCCTTGGAGCCTGCATAAACTGACTTACCAACCCAACAGCATAGCTCAAATCTGGCCTGGTAATAGTCATATAAATCAAACTTCCTACTATGCGTCTGTACAAAGTAGGATCTTCCAGAAGCTCACCTGCATCTACACTCAGCTTCACATTCTGCTCCAAAGGAACTGAAATAGGCTTACAACCTGTCATCCCATATTTGGACAGCATGTCCAATCCATACTGCCTCTACAAGAGCCATATCCCACTTGTGGATCTAATCACCTCAATGCCCAAGAAGTAACACAGCTCTCCCAAATGGACACTATAGGTCCACTAATATTTTGTGATTGTTGCTGTGAATTCTGTGCAGCATTACCATTTTGTGCATCTACATCATCAATCACATTTACTAGTCTATACCAGTTGCTCATCTCATCAAAAGCAACATCTCTGCTCACTGTAAACTTACGAGTAGAAGGGTTATAGCATCTATACCCTTTCTACTGTGCAGAGAATAACCAATAAAGATGCACTTCTCAGCTTTTGGATCCAACTTGGATCTCAACTCATCTGGCACATGAACATAGGCAATGCAACCAAAAAACAACTTTCAAATGAGAAATATCTGGTTTCCTACCAGTATACCTCTCCTCTGACATCATGCCATGTATTGCTGCAGTGGGAGTCCTGCTCAATATGTAGATTGCTATAGCAACTACTTCAGCCCAATAATAATCTGGCAAGTCTTTTTCATTAAGCATGGCACGAGATACCTCTCCAATATGCATGTTTTTCCTTTCTGCAAGTCCATTTTGTTGTGGGGTATGACTGCATGAATATTGTTGCTTTATGCCATGCTCCTGTAAGAAACTTGCAAACTCATTTGAGAGGTACTCTCCCCCTCCATCTGACCTTAGACATTTTCTTTGAAGGCCTGTTTCTTTCTCAACCATAGCTTTAAAAGCTTTGAAATGCCTAAACACTTCACTTTTCTTTTTCATAAAATACACCCAAACTTTTCTGCTGTAGTCATCAATAAAAGTGACAAAATAATGATAGCCTCCAATAGATGCAGCTTTAGTAGTCCACACATCAGAGTGGATTAATTCCAATGGCCTCTTACTCTCTTGAACATGTCTAGGAATCGGTTTCCTTGCATATTTTCCAAATTGACAGGCTTCACATACCTTATGCATTTCTCAACCTTGAACTTAGGCAATCCTGTAATAATATTTTGGGCTTGCATTAATTTAAGTCACTGTACATTAACATGACCAATTTATGGTAGATATCAATATCTACAACTACACCAGTCCCATGTGCAAATATTGCTGCACTCAATTGAGGCATGTCTGCATCCAATGCAAACATCCTGCCCTTCTTCTTCCCTTTAGCTATCAAGTGACCTTTATTTTTCATATCCTCAACAAAGCATCCATGAGGATTAAATCTGACCTGCAAGCCCTGCTCAACCATTTGACCAACAGAAACCAAGTTCTTGGTGATATTTGGGACATGAAATACATCAGACAGGTATTTCTTTTTTCCATCCTGCAAAGACAAAGGAATTTCACCAATCTGCACAATAGGATGATGAGTATCATCACCAGTCTCCACAAATCCTGGTCTTTCCATTTTCCTTGCATCCTGCATCCATTCTGCATGACCTGTCATGTGGTTTGACGCACCTGAGTCAACATACCACACATCATTGCTTTCTTCTGCACTTGTCACAGAATTGGTCATGTGTTGCACCATAAACAGATGCTCATTTCTGTCATCATCTTGTCTACTAGAGGATGCATAATTGCCTTGCTGCAATTTTCCAGTCATGATGTCATTCTGCTTTTTATTGCAGTCTTTAATCTTACGACCCATTTTACCACAGTAGTAGCATTCAACGTTGTTGTTTGCATTTTGCCCTCTCTGCCATCCACCACGACCTCTTTGGCTTCCCCCGCCTCTAAAGTTACCACGTCCTCCTCCATAGGACTAGTTTTCTTGAATTTGCTGCATATTCTAATTTCTGCTACGGCCTCCAAATCGGCCTGCTCTACCTTTGCCTCTATCTCTTCTAGCATTTGAATAGAAGACAGCTTCTTTTGAAGTTCCTCCTGAAGAAGATGCACTACCATTTCTTTGCTCTTCAGAAATTAGAAGAGCAATCAACTCCTCAAAATCAGTAAAATTCTCACGGACGGCAATGGATGTCTGGAATTGTGCATAATCCTTTCCTAGACCACCATTCAGGGTCACAGAAACTAAATCATCATCTTTCACTCGCGACCCAATAAAAGCAAGTGCATTTGCAATCTTCTTCACCTTCATGTTGTAGTCATTGATGCTCATATTTTCTCTCTGCACATTATGCAACTCCTGCTTGAGCTGCATTTTCCTGGCTTGCGTATTTGTGCTATACATTTTTGTCAAAGTATCCCATGCCTCCTTCGGCGTGCTTGCATCCTGAATATGCACAATCATAGAATCTGAAATACTGATAGACAGCCAGTACATAACGTTTCTGGCTCTCTCATGCTAGCCTTTGAATGCCTGCAACTCCTGTTGATTGGGAACATTAGGAATAACTGGTTCTTGTTCAGCTCTAGTAATGAACTCCCAATAGCCTTTTCCCTTAAGGAAATTCGTCATTCTAAACTTCCATGCTTGGAAGTTGTTCTTATCAAGCTTTTCAATGACAATCTGTGAAAGAGCATCAGACGCCATTACAGAACACTGCAAAATATTCTGTCACTGCAAAAAAACACAACTTCTACCTCACAAGGGCAAATCTGCAAAACTGACGAGAGTGGTATTTGACGACACAGTCACTTTCTAGTGACGATTATGCATCAACAGGCAATAAGAATGATTCTGTTACTCCTAATATCTCTACACATAGACATACGATGTAATTTCTGCGATAACTTTTCACCGACCTGCAGAACAGTGGTCGCACAGTAAAAACAGGGCACTTTCCTAAGTGCCTACAGAAAACTTCTGCCACCAAAATGGGCCCCGAAATGGCCTCGAATTTAAAATGTAATTGCACCAAGGGCTTCGCCCCTTCTCATAGCATATACTGCCCTTTTGCCACACCGTGAAGGGTATCCCAATCTAATACAATGCACTCTTGCACTTTCCGGCTGTGCTACCTGCAGAGATTTGCTCCCAAACTCGGAAAAAAAAGGAAAGCAACACTGATCCTCTTACTAGGACACCACGAACTTGGTTTGCTTTCTTGAGCTCCTTACCACGAATTGAGCTCTGATACCATGTAAAGAGAGTGGGAGAGAAGGAAGGAGTCTCACTTGCAGCTTTCTCACATACACAATGGGGGAATATACACAAAGGTGGAGGCTGAAAACAATTTTCCTCTTCGTAGTTGTGAAAGCCAAAAGAACTCTAAGCACAAAAGAATAGGTGAACCCTATATGTGGGTCTCAAACCAAACTCAGATAACTAAGGTGGCATACTAACTGAGCCACTAACTAGAGTACATAAAGATAGCTGTCATCCAGCTATTATTCATGGGCGGTGTACCAACCGCATCTGCAACTAACAAGTCGATGACATAAATGCACAACGGTCACCCTGGCATATCACGAGTGGAGCTCGATATCTCAACAGCAGCTCATGTCAACACTATGAGGAGTCTTATGACACAATTAGCCTCAGTCAACTCTCCAGTCATTGAGGATGATGCAATGGATGTGCTCTTGAAGAGTATGCCTCAAGATTTTGACTATATTGTGACTACTTTGAAGAATCTTACCCAACCAACACTAGAGAGCATCATCAATGCTCTACAAGAAGAAGAGAGAAATAAGAATTCAAGGATGGTAGAAGATCAAACTCAAGCACTTATAATGAAGTTCTCATCAAAGGGCAAGTACAAAGCATGCAAACATTGTGGAAAGACTAATCATCTTGACAAAGATTGCTATAGGATCAATCCTTGCACTTGAAAAAAGAACTCCATCAGCAAATGAAGTAACAAATTTTGTGGTAGCATCAGCAAATGAAGAAGCAAACTTTGTGGTAGAGGAAGATAAATATTGGACCTTCTAAAGTCCAACATCTTTGAACTTTTCTCATCACTTGGTCATGTAGTCAAATTTGAGGTTCTCTACTTGGAGTAGTACTCCAAAAAGAATGTTATGGTTATGTGTTTTTAGTTCTTATAGTCTTTGTAAATCAGCTCTGGTCACCATATGATGTAGGCCATGTGATATGTGTTTGCCTCCATGGTTCCTCTTTTAAACATTAGAAACTACATCCACACAAAGGACTAAGATTAATCCTTGCATGTGCAAGAGAGAGAACCATTTTGGGGGGTTTATCCCATTTTTGTAAACCTTAAACCTTGGGCACCCTTGCTAGCATGAGCTTCTAGCCATAGATTTATCCTTGACCACCATGAGATGGCTTGTGAAATTATGTGACTAGATGTATCCTTGACATAGTATGAGGCAAATCCTTGAGGGAGGTATGTTGGGATATTTGTGATCAAGGGCTTGCTCTAAGGTGCATGTGTGCATCTAGTAGCAGTCACATGTTTGTGTGTGTGAGTGTAGTGAAGCACACTTAGTACTAATTTAGCACACTTAGTACTAAATTACACTTCGTACTAAAGTACACTTCGTACTAAAGTACACTTATTACTATCGAGGACCATGACACAGGTGATGATGTAGCAGAGGGCGCCTTCTTCAGGAGGTGCCAATAATTTAGGAACTCCCTATGATGTAGGGCTAATTGCCTTTGATGGAGGAGAGGTGCCTATGATCTAGGACACCCTCTCTCCCACTCTATAATTTAGAGGCTTCTCTCTCACAATCAATAGAACACTGTTTTGGATTCTTCTTGTGTTCTCATCTCTTGTCATGATGCATCACTTCTCTTCCACCACTTCCCAATAGGTGTTAGATACAATGGCCAAGCTTTGTAAATCGACCTTAGGTCTCATGTCAATTTGAGGGTGCTAAACACAAAGGACAAGCTTTGCAATTTGACCTTACATTCATTTGATGTTCACTCACAAACATGCAAACTGATATAATACATCCTTGGAGTTTTCAAATTGACCTTAGGTCATTTTGTGCTTCATGGACATTGGTGATCATTCACACGCACGCAAATATATTCTAAGACATTATACATACATACAATCACATTCTAAAACACACCCATAGACACTGCAAATTGACATTGGGTCAATTTGAGAAGTGATAGCATAGGATGTTAATGACAATGACCAAGTTTTGCAAATTGAATTTTGTAAATTTGATGATCATTCACACACACCTATGTAAATGATCACTTAGACACACATATGCATATATTGACCCCTAAATCGACCTTGGATCCCATAGGGTGTTGAACACAATGGATATGCTTTGCAAATCGACCTTGGGTCGATTTGATGATCACTCGCACACACCTACGTGGATGATCACTCAAATACACACACATATTCTAAGACATATCCACATACATTGCAAGTCGGCGTTGATTTGAGGATGTTGAAAAGAATGGCCAAGCTTTGCAAATCAACCTTAAGTCAATTTGCTCTTCATGGATGTTGGTGATCTCTCTCTCTCTCTCTCTCTCTCTCTCTCTCGCTCTCTCTTTCTCTCTCTCTCTCAGAATGGCTAGGCTTTGCAAATCAACCTTAAGTCGATTTGCTCTTCATGGACGTTGGTGATCATTCTCTCTCTCTCTCTCTCTCTCTCTCTCTCTCTCTCTCACACACACACACACACACACACACACACACACACAAATGCAGTTTGAGACATTATATAAACATGCAAGCACATTCTAAAACACACTTATACACACTCCTAGGTCGATTTGAGATGTGATGGTATAGGGTGTTGGCCACAATGGCCAATCTTTGCAAATTGACCTTACATCGATTTGATTGTAAATAGGTCTTATGTTGATTTGATGATCACTCAAACACATTCTAAAGCACACCCATACACACTGCAAATCGGCCTTGGATTGATTTAGAAGTGATTTCATAGGGTGTTGAACACAATAGCTAGGCTTTGCAAGTCAACAACCTTGGATCAATTTGATAATTACTCACACACGCCTAATGGATGATCACTTGGATTACACATACACAAATATATTCTAAGACATACCCACACACATTACAAATTTACCTTAAGTGGATTTGAGGGTATTGAACATAGTGGCTAGGCTTTCCAAACCATTCTTAGGTCAATTTTGATGATCACTCACACACACATGCACACAAAAACACATTCAAAACATGCTTAGAGTTTCCAAATTGACATTAGGTCGATTTTCACTTCATTATTGGCAATCATTCATACAAACAAGTACATTCTAAGACATCATATTACTCACACTAGAAATTGAGCTTGGTTCGATTTGAGATGTGATAGAATATGGTATTGAACACAATGGCAAGGCTTTGCAAATCGACCTTATGGCGCTTCGTGGATGTTGGTAATTGACCTTAGGTGTTGAACACAACAGAAAGCTTTGCAAAGTGATTGATCACTCACACTCGCATAAAAACACTTTCAAATTGACGTTTTGCACATCAAATTGACATCTTTGCTTGACTGCCTTGACTTTGGTTTTGTTTAATCTAGCCCATATTGGCATTTCACTCTCCCTTGCACTATCCTTGCTAGTAGCTCTGTCCCGCTCCAGGACTTGTCGATAGGTTGCGATACTCTTTCCTCTTGTGACTCTTTATTTTCACAGCACTCTATCACACTGCGTCACCCTACCAATTCTCTCTTGGCTAATTGACAGTCTACATGGCACCACCTTTCTACGCATCCTTTCGTACAACCACAACTCCTTTCCCTTCGGCTAAAGATCTTTTGTTGCTACTTGACTGTGTCATTATCCATTGGCTATGCCTCTCTTCTTCTCCACTACCCATGGTAGTTGGAGCCACCTTGGCCTTCCCTTTGGTGACAATCCCTTCAGTTGCACTCTCAAGAGAATTTCTCTTCTTCCCTTCTTAGTTCACTAGTTGTTGGTTGAGTTGACACTCTACATAGCATTTTCAAGATCTCTACTTGTCTCACGACACAGTTGTTCTCATTGTGGCATTTTTTCATGTATTCTTGTATATATATATTTATAATCATGCCAAGCTCTCTCTCTATATATTTTTACACTTCACTGCATCAATTTATAAGTAAATATGCTTATTGTTTTGTGTGTTATACTTATATATATACTTAATTAACCTAATCATGCTCTCTTTAGTCACATAAATTTATTTGGATATATATATATATATATATATATATATATATATAATGTATACAATTATATCCCCCCTTTTTCTTCTACTTACACTTATTTTATTAATTCATTTAAACCTTTAATCATTTCCCTTTGCAACCTTTTAGTGCCTTTCTAATTTGTATCTTTAGTATAGGGTTTTTTTGTCTCTAAGCTTTTTTTTTCTCTCTTTTAACCTCAAGACGAATGTATGCATACATTTTGCTTTATTTCATAGGTTGTTTGGGCTTCACAATTTTTTAAAATTATTAAATTTGTTTATTCACTTACTCCCGTATTAAATTACTCAATTACATATTCATATCTTTTCTCCTTCTCTCTCTCTCTCTTTCTCTCTCTCTCTATCTCTCTCTCTCTCTCACTCTCTCCCTCCTTTGTAATTAACAAATTAATCAGAAGTTTTTTTAAATTTGGAGCTTTCATTTAGTTTCTCCTTGTTGATTTTATTTTAATTCCTTTTGTGCCAATCATGGATGTGTATTAGACCCCTTCATTATTTCAATTAAGTGCTAACCATGGGCATGGATTGCCCCCCTTGATTATCATAATTTAAAAAAAAAAGGGACGAAGAAAGTTATAGGTGGTTTTCACAAGGGTGTGGACTACCTTTCCATTGTTTGTTTACATAAAATAATGGACTCCCAAAGGATTTTGGATAGCAAGAATAAATCTCCATTGAAAGCTTTAAAGAAGGAGCACATTCCTCGTGTAGATTATATCGTCATTGAGGCTGTGAAAAGACTTCAAGAAATTAAGATAGTCCCTGAACCTATAAAATTTGTGTACACAAAATGCCTAAATTCGCACCGTGGTAGGTTTAGGGCATTCTGAGATCCTCGCGATGTCCCAAACACTTTTTCCTTCTGCGCCACGATGAAATTCCTCCAAGATTTGATAGAATTCAAAAGTAACATTGAAGTGAACAGTAAATTCAGTCATAAACATGGAGAATTCACACAATAATGCGATAGTGTACAAAATTTAGATATATTTTATTTAAAAAAATTGCCCCTTGGCCTTAGATACAAGAATTTGCCTTTAAGGGTAGGGGGTAGTCTAAGTCCTAAGGGTGGGCTCTAGGAGATTCTAGGGCTTCAAGCTTGGGTCCACCATTCCCGCTTCACTAGAGCCATGTCCTTGTCCATGACCATGACGCGCTTGCGTGGATGGCACACAAGTTGGCGTCCTCAAACAAAGAGGTAGTGCCTTGCTCTGTAGCCTCCTCGAGCACCCTCATAGCTCCTGTGCTAAAGTGCAAATCATCCTTGTACCCCTGTGCTATCTCTCGTACCACACCTTGGAAGGGAGCACATGAGATCAAGTTATCGGTGCTCTTCTACAGTTGTATGATCTCCCTTAGGTTCCTCGCTCCTGGCTTGAACATGGCTCCATGGACTCTTGTCTACTTTAAACTTCTGGCGCTGCTCTTCTCTGCGCTGATCCTCCTTCGAATCCTCCTTTCACGGACGACTTGAGCTTTTAACTTTTTTGGAGTCCTTATGATGGGGCTTCCTCGGCGTCTGTGGTACCCTGTGCACGGGCATGGGAACTATGTCCATGGCAGGCTCTATTACCTGTGCACGGGCATAGGAACTATGTCCATGGTAGGCTCTATTATTGGGAGGCGGATGATCGTACTCTTTCTTGTAGTTTGTTAAATCCTATACGAAAGCCTCTCAATATTGACACGTTTTGCTCATTCGGGGGAGCCCTCCTGGGTATTAGGGGTTGGCTGACGAGATTTTAGGGTAGGCTCACAAGAGTCAGGGGAGGGAGCATGCTCTTAGGACTTGGGGGAGGGATCATGGGGAGGGGTAGGATCATGCGGAGGAGAAGGCTCACGAAACTTGGGAGTGGGCTTAGGGAGTGGGCTCATGGGACTTGGGGGAGGGATCACAGGACTTGGGGGAGGGATCACGGGAGCCGGGGAGGGCTCACGGGACCTAGGGGAAGGATCACGCACTTGGAATTTGGGGGAGGGCTCACGAGAGTCGGGGGAGGGCTCATGAGAGTTTGATGAGGTGCCACCAGACCCTGAGAGGTTTATGCGCGTAGATGTCATGGAGGTTGTGGAGCTAGAGGAGGAAGGGTGGAGGCGGCATCATGTGGGTCTAGCAATGTTCTTCACTTGTGCCATTGAATAATGAGAGTTAGGGTTTTTAAAATTTTTTATATAGGCCCATCATCTTTTTACACCCCTTTTAATTACATGTAGGGTTTCATCATGCCCCCCGCAACCCCTCCAACCCCAGCCCTATTGCCCTCCCTAGCCCTGTTGCACACCCACACCTGTCACCCTCCTCCCTACTCCCCCTCCCGCCATCGCACCCCTCCCCCTCGTCCCCCCACCCCTTGCCACCACTCCTCCCCCACCCCTACCCCGCCCTGTGGCCCTCCCTTCTCTTCCCCCTCCCTCACCCTGTCCCCACCTTCCCCAACCTCCTTACCTCACACAGACCCTAGACTCCAAGAGTGAGTACACAAATTGTGGTCAAAATAAGCAAGATATTCATTTCATAACTGTATACAATTACACCATAGCTTCTGTTGCTAGTTGGACCCATATGCTCCCTTCTCTCACTCTAGCTTGCAGCCAATGTGCGACTCCTCCTCCCTATGGATGCTTTCCAAGCACTATGCCTTCTATTCTTTGATACAATTTGAAATGCTTTTGCAAGTCTTGATGCCTTTGCCTTTTCAAACTTCAAAGTCCACCTAGTAGACATCTAAAAAACTAGTCGAACATCTCATGCAATGAATTGCTATGAGTGACACCACCACCATGCCTTGAGTTCTTGAAGTAGGCTGCCTTGGATCTATAGTGTGACTTCTCCATGCCTAAATGGACAAAGGGCCCCAATTTTGTACAAACCATGGTCCGTGTGCATAGAGAATATGGTACAAACATGACGAGCATCATTTCAACAACAAAAAATTTTAATAAAACAAATGCTAAATATTACGATGGTGACAAGATTACCATGTAATGGGTAATGTGCAACTCCCCCCATGCTTTCACCATTAATTTCATAAACTCTTTCACATCCATCCTGAACCTTTCATAATACATCTAATTGATTTGAACCTGGCAAAGCAATTTTATCAATGCATCTCCCTTTGTCCATACTTTCTCTCTCAAAGTTGCTACTTGAGGATGAGAAGCCTTATTGGTCATGCATTCACACAATGCTTTCAGTATTCCCAACCCAAGCTGCTTTGAGAAAATGAATGTTTGCCTTTGTCGAGATTGTGGTTAGATAAAAATCTCCTTGCCTTTGGTCCACCCATGGACACTTTGGTAAGAAGATTCTGTGTTGCCCCAGATTTTTTCTTATCCTCCTTAAGTTTGAGATGCCCTCCATGGAATCCCATCTTTGACAACAACTTCTCAACTTTTGCAATGCACCGAGCGGGTACTTCTTGCAAAATTAAATTCCAAGCATAAACAAGATGCAAATAAAGCAACTTATCAAGTACACACAGTTTTGTGTTTGTGTAAAGTACATATGTGTACTCTCTCTAGTGGGATGCGAAAGATGGGATCCCACTTTGTATCCTTCTTGTTGTGATTGGGAGCTTGCGTTTGGCTGCAAGATAGAATGCCATTCTCCCATTGTAATCCAGCCTTTTCTTACATAAAGGCATGTGAACATTGTATCTGCCCCTGTATCACAACCATGCAAGCACTTGAGGGTTCAAATCACTAGCAATATGCCATTCAACTCAAAATGTTCCATGGCCATCTACTGTCAGTGTTTGCCCTTCCTCTTAGATCGTCGATGGGATTATTGTTCTATCTAGAACCCACTTCAATGTTTCATGTCACTCTTTCAGAGTCTCAAATGCTACAAGCCACCATATATCTTTCTCTGATTGCACTGATAAATCTTGGTCTACTTCCTCATTCCCTTGAACAAAGGCTAAGGCTTTATTCATAATGCAGATGCTTACTCTCTCTAACTTGTGTTCTTTCACCAATTGAGCTTCATCCATTTTGATGACAAATATGAGTTTTCCATTGCATTATGACAACAAAAGAGAGAAATCGTTAGGATAAACATGATATATGAAATGAACTAAGTAAAGTGTAATACTGTAATGGAGTTCCTCTTACCATCTTCTCTCATGCCATAGAATTTGACCATTGCTTGTTGCAGTTTCTCAACATCTAAGTAGACATTGTTGAAAGCATTCATCTCAAAGGTTTCCAAACCAGATTTCTTTTTACTTTTCCAAGTCATTGTGCCCCTTACACAATGGTACCCTCCAAGAATTTCTCTTGCACATTGGTTTGTTTCTTGTCATGCACATCTCACAGGACTAAGGTGTGGGTAGGGGCAATGTAGACTTATTATACTTTCCCAAAATAGTAGACTTGAAAATTTTGAAAATAGATGTGTAAGCTTCATGACTTACACTGACAGTATCTCTACCTGAAAGCATCTCCTTTGCATTCTCAATGTCCTTGAAGTCCTTCATCACCTCTTCAACAACTTGCACACATCGGCGCTTGTGTCTAGGGTCCCTTAGTATCCCAATGACATTGCTTGAATTCAATAAACTAGCTAGAGCATATGAGCAATCAATATCATCCCCGTCCATTCTTCCCATCACATCTTCCATGAAGTTCCTAGAGAAGAAAACAAGCAAAACTTAGTGTAGCACAAAAGAGTGTAATTTCATTGGAACATTTGATAACCAACCTTGTAGCCCAGATTCTCCTCTTTCTAGCACCACCAGTGGGTGCCAATGCATCCATATTATGTAAGTACCTTCTTTTCCTATCCTTCAATCTCAAAGGTGTTTCTTTCATCTTTTACACTCATTCTTCTGTCTTCTCTTGTTCCTTCTCTATGGCTCATTAAACTTGATTGTATATAGATCTTTCCAAGAGTTTTTTGGTTTCAGCTAGCTTACAGAGTGACTCTTGTAATTTTTGTCACTCCAAGTCCAATGCTTTGGCTTTATCATGAAGATCCTTGCTATGCCTCTGAGCATAGAGTTATGCATTGTAACAATGGTGCTATTTACTAGCTACTCTACTTGGGCTCTGCGCATCTCGCTTGCTTGCATAGCCATTCTCTGAGCATTACTTACCCATTTACAATAACCAAGCAACCCCGCATGTCCATTTCCAACAAACTGAACTAGCTCATGCATTGTATGAAAAGGAGGGCTCTTTTGGTTGGTAGGATCTAAAGGATACAAGGATTATCCTACCCAAAGGATACAAGGATCCTTCTACCCAAAGGTCGAGATGCTTCTTTCCTTGCGAACGAAGACTGTGGATTTTGGAAGCTCCCCTCAATCCCAGACTACGTGTGCTTGCATATTAATCCTCCAACTCTAAGTGAACCTGGTACTTGTTGGAGACGTCCTTGAATGGTGCTAGTAAAGGAGTGTAGATAAGGAGAAGGTTTGGAGAAGCAAGCTTGAAGGAGCAACACGTAGGAAGGGGGAGGGTGAGGAGGAGGAGGGATGGGGGAGGGAGGACTAGTAGTTGAAGAGGAGGGATGGAGGGGGAGGACCAACAAGCGTGGAGGGGAGGACCAGCAGGTGTGGAGGGTGAGGAGGAGTAGGCATGGAGGAGGAGGGAGGGAGGAGCAGGAGGGTGGGGGGAGGAGGAGAAGGTGTGGAGGAGGAGGGAGAAGGAGGGGAGGAGGAGCAGGTGCAGAGGAGGGAGGGAGGGGGAGGAGGAGCAGGGGTGGAGGAGGGAGGGAGGGGGAGGGGAGGAGGAGTAGGCATGGAGGAGGGAGGGAGGGGGAGGAGGAGGGAGGGGAGGGGGAGGGAGGGAGGGGCGAGGGGGAGGGAGGGAAGGAGGAGAGAGAAGGAGGAGAGAGAAGGAGAAAGGGAATTCAAAATTTGAATTTTGAATTTGCTCGTTCCCACCTAAGAGTAAGAGTTGTGTAAGACGTGGGGTCACTTGTGGGCTTAACCCACCTAGGTGAGGGGGGGTTAGGACTTTTTGGGCCCTACCATGGCCCTTTCATTAGGACTAATATATTTCTTAGTCCATTCCTTATGAGGCCCTTTTGAGACCCCATTTCTCCCCTAATGAGGAACCAATGATTCTTCAGCAAGGTTCTCTTGTACTCCCATTGCATAAATGGATGGAAATTTAGGATTGCCTTATGATTCTTCTCAAGGAAATTTAGGAAAAGACTCCCTATTCTCGACAGTTGAACATTTTCATTCTTGGATATGTTTCCTTTGTTCTTCAAGACATAAGAACTAGGCTTGTTGTTGTGCTATTCTTTATGATTCCACCTTCAAAAAGGTTGACCAAACCTTCTTTTCTTCTTGGGATTTTATTTATAATTAAACTTGAAATTCTTAATTTCTTGAAGTTTTGTTGCTATCGCATATCACCAAGCTATTTGATCTAACCACTTTGATGCCAAATATCTATAGTGTGATTATGTAAGTGATGCTCTAGAGTTGAGAAATGATGGCTTGAAGTAAAAGAGGACCAACTTTTTTGATGGTAGACTAAATTATTAAGATTCAATGCTATGCAAGTATTCTACAATGGTACTTAGTCTATGACATACATGATGGCCCAAGATGAACATTGTTTCATCAATAGATTTTGAGTTAGGTAATCGTGGAGACTAACAATGTCTTGTTTATCTAAATGTTGAAGAAGCACCAAAATCTTCTATGATGGAAATTGCAACCAAGAAAAAAGAGTAGGAAGAACATGCTCTCTTATGACTTTTAAAACTAAACATGAATCTTCATGGTATTAATTGAATAATATGAAGATATTGTGCCTTGTTTCTTCATACTATTCAATCAATATACCTTGAAGATTCATGCTTAATTTTAGAAAGTCATAAGAGGATGGATGTTTTATCAAAGCTTTACTTATATATTAATATAAAATATTGGCAAAAGTTTATGGAACTAGTTTTTTAAGTTTCACAATATTGATAGAACATAGTACACTTTGATATATTTTCTTTTGAATTTTCAAGTAAAAGATGTAAACCTTAGCGACTTTAAAGTTTTTTGCATAAAAGTTTCAAATCTTGGCAAATATTTCATACATTTATTTTTATTAGGGCATACAAACTTTTGGCACCATTATAAAAGTTTAAATTTTCAATGAAACTAATGTGAAAAAATCATCCATGCATAAGAGAACATGTTTTTCCTACTCTTTTTTCTTGGTTGCATTTTCCATCATAGAGAATTTTGGCAATTCATGGAAGTTGCTAGTGATTGTTGCAGTAAGGGTAGGAGGCTGGCTACTACCCAAAGAGGGGGGCTTCCCATCAAGCATTCATATAGTAGTATTGCATTAGCCTTTAACTGTATGAGATTTGCATGCACTGAAAGACAAAACACATTCTTCTCGTCGTCATCCATATGATGGCATAGATCTCGGAGAGTATCTGTGCTTACTATTGCAAACCCAATTATTATGGCCAATAGATGGGCAATGTAGCTTTTTCCATTATGTGTAGTGGATATATAATTGGTTAGCAGCAAGGATATGTGTTGAGCCTAGTCTTGTAGTTTTGCTCTACAAGGAGCGTAAGAGAATAATCCCCTACTTTGTGACTTTGCGTTAGGTGGGAATAAATCCTGAATTTCAGAGAATCTTGCATCCAAATGTTTCTTTGGATGTTCTTCTTGTGCCTCTAGAAATGAGAAATGGTGGATCTATTGAAGTAGATCTGTAAGGGCTTTTCTTTATATGTTACTGTGCCATACTTATCTTTCTCCAACTCTCTGCTTTTATATGATGTTATGAATTAACAAGTGTATTTTGTCATAGCAGGTGTTGGTAAGAAGGATTTTAGCTTCTCAAAAAGAATAACTAGTCCCTTTGACTGCAAGAAGTTTTAAGCATCAGGTGACATGGCGAACGTTGAGACTCATGGCCATACAAGTTGTATTGTTCCATCTGTTGCTAGCTCTTTATTGGTCTGGTCATCAAGGTGTTCTGCACCTACATCCTGCATACTCAATTTCTCTACCTCAATTTATCCTACCTCTAGGATCCTTTGGTTCTATGGCATTTCTTCTGGGCATGTTACATTTATTTGCTCATCAGTGTCATTGTCCAGAACCACTAGCTGGGGTCGTTTTGGTGCTGATCTCTGGGTCAGTGATTACAGACCGTGTCCTTCAGGTTGGTGATTTGAGGACGGCTTTTGAGGTTGAGGCTTGGGCCGTTTGGCATGGTGTCGCTTTGTCGATGGCATTGTAGGCCTTTTTCCGATCTTATTCACCCTTGCGTTGCACACATGAATCAAGTCCCAGTTTGACACTTGCCAATATAGTGCCACATGCTAAGAGTGCCTATTTCTTTTGTGAGTGTGGCTAATGCATTTTACTCTTTTTGTGATGAGGGTGCCGTGTGTGTGGATCAAAACAAGTATCTCTTGGGGCTTTTATTTGTGAAATTTATTCGTGGTGCTCAAAACGTGTGGGTACGCTATGCATGACTAGTGAGGTAGGCATTACTCCTATATGCTTACTTTGCTTAGGGAATCATAGGGCAGCTAGGCCTCAGTCATCACCTTTGAGCCCTAGGTTGAAATCGATTGAAACTACCTATATGTGCAAAGGCGTACATATGCTAGTGAGTGCTCGTGATGCAATCTAGTGGAAGACTTGGGACCCCCAAATCTTCATTTTTGTCGGGGATGGCTTACATGTTGATGTAGTAGCACTTCAGTTGGATCCCATTTATTGTTGTTGTGAACTGAACTTCATCCGGTGTTTCTAGCATGCTAGCATAGCTCCGATGGATTTCATTTTTTTGACTCTATAAGGTCCTTGACCTAGAAATTTGAGCTTGCCTGTATGGACTTTGGTATTGTTCAATAAAACTAAGTCACCTTCCTTGATGTCTTTGTCTTTGAGGTTTCTATCAAACCATGTCTTCCTTCTTCATTTTTTTGTTGTCATGGCATGGTAGGCAATGAGTTTGGTCTCTATATGCTTCTCTAATTGATAGAGTCTTTCTTTCAGTGATGCATGATCTCCCATACGTTCTTGTACTGCTATGCGTAGACTAGGTATTACAAATTCCAGTGGGACCACAGCTTCAAGGCGGTACACCAATTGAAAAGATGTATTTCCTATATTGACCTTGAGTGTGGTTCTATATGCCCATAAGGCTACATTTAGTTTCTCTACCCAGTCATAATGCTTTGGTTCTACTACCTTGGTGAGGACAATACATAAAATTTTGTTGATAGATTTGGCTTGTCCATTCCCTTGGGGGTAGTAAGGTGTGCTATTTCTATGGATCACCATAAAGCTAGACAAGAGTTCTTGGATGACCTCATTGACAAAATATGTGCCTCTATCTAACACAATTTCCATCGGACATCCAAATTACATTCTTGTACAAGAACCTTGCTGTGCTTCTGGCATTTGCGTTTCTGACTGCTTTAGCTTCAACCCATTTGGTAAAGTAATCAGTGGCCACAATGATGTAGCGTGCCTGTGTTCCCTTTGCCTGCTGGATGGATGGGACCCACAAAATCAATCCCCCATTTTTCAAAGGGTTTTTATGCAACAACTACTGTTAGGGGATTGAAGACTTTGTGTTGTGGTTTAGTAGTTTGTTGGCATACATCACAACTTTTGACATATTCATAGGCATCTGACCAAAGTCTTGGCCCCACTAGTATCCTAGATCTCCTATCCTCAATCGTGACATGTGATCGGCAATGAAATGTTGAGCTCCTTTTCTTATGATTTTGAAATTGAATTCTTGTAGCAGTAGATCCATCAAGTGATCCGGCTTGTGGTACATGGCCGATTCACAAGATATAATAAGGCTTGATGATCTATGTAGAAGATAAAGTTAGTAGCCAATAGATAGTGTCAAAATTTCTTCACGCTGTAGACCATTGCCAAGGCTTCTCTTTTTGTTGTGGTGTAATTCACCTCCGCATCATTTAGCTTTCTGCTTCCAAAGTATACTGGGTAGTCTTTGTTGTGTTTGCCAAGTTGATATAACACACTCCCTACTACATAATTGGAACAATCAGTATGTACATGAAATTCTATGTCCCAATTCGGTGCCATTAGAATAGAGACTGTGATCAATCTCCACGAGGGTTTCGAATGCTTGTTCCATGATGATCTTTATTTTGTCCATGTCAGCTGCAATCCCATGTCGAGAGACTACGTGTCCCAAGACTACTCCGTGTGTGACCAAGAATTGGCATTTTAGAGGATTTAAAGAGATTCCATACTCCTTGCATTTTTAAAGGACTTCTTCAAGGCATTTCAAGTGATCTTTTTTCCTGAGTGTATGCACAAGTTGTCGAGGAAGACTTGTAGGAACTTGTTGAGAAATTCCTTGAAGGCGGTGTGCATTACCCTTTGAAAAGTAGATGGAGCATTGCATAAGCCGAATGGCATGACTCTATATGCAAAAATGTCCCATTCCATGGAAAATGATGTCTTTGCCTGATCTTGAGGTGCAATTTGTACTTGGTTGTACCCATCCAAGAAGCTATACACTTCAGATCCCACTACCCTTTCTAAAACTATTTCAGTCAATGGTAGGGGATAATGATCTCTGATTGTTGCTGCATTGACGTTCTTGAGATTCACACATCTTCTAAGCTTCTTGTTTTTCTTAGGAACAATCACAATTAGTGGCACCGAATCGGTATGCTCGATCTCATAAATGAAACCAGCATCCAATAATTTTTCTAGTTCTTCATAGACATGGGTGCCATATTTGGGATTTGTCCTGTAAGGCTCGCATACCTTTGGTTTGGATCCTTACCTTATTGGTATGGTATCTCGGGAAATCCCTTTCATTTCTTTGTAGGACCACAAGCCATACAATCTCTATATTCCATCAGCAATGCTTTCAATTCTTTTCCTTCTTCTAGAGTGAGCTGTTTGCCAATGTATATAGGCTTTTATTCTTCTCCGTCCAAGGCAAGATTCACTTTCCTTGTCTTGGCTAGTCCTTCATAAACTGGGGTATCCTCAATATTCTCTGTTTCAGTGAGCTCTAATTCCCTGACTGGCCTAGGCATTGCTATTGTGGCTTCTCCCCTAGTGTAGTTTTTGAAGTAATTGGGAACTTCCCTTAGGCCTTCATGGCACTTTGAGGTGCTTGCTTGGCTGCTAGCTCCACTAGAATATATTTGGTCCAATTCACCTGTGTTCCCTTGTTCTTCTTTTTTGTTACTATTCACCATTTCACTCTTCATTCTCACATTAGGTTTGAACTTTTTAAGCTTTTTGCTTTGTGAGCCAGTGATGGATTTTCAATAGGAGTCACACTCCCAAGGAGTGGCTCTTCGGCCATACAAACACCTTCAAGCCCTTTAGGATCCCATTTAAAATGTGGGGACTTAGGTGCTTTTGTGGGCTTATTTAAGTACATTTCTACCACTCTTGTATGCATTCTTTCGAATTGGTTGAAGTGCTCTATCTTGGCCTTTTGGCATTGTACACCCTCCTTCTTTTTCCTCGACCAATTGCTATTGGATAGTGTCGAAGGGTCGATCTTGGGGTATTCTATGGCCATGAGTGCCTATAGGATTGCCAAGTCATTGTCAAATACTTGGCCTTCCAAGGTTGCATTATTAGCTTCTATTTCCATATCCCAATCTATGTTAGCACCGTAGCCATCTATTATGGACTCTTAAGGGTCACTGTCCCATTCGACGCCTATCATGAAGACTGGCATTTCCAATACTTTTAATTCATCGTCCCAAATTGGTACTTCTAGTTGTAGGTGGGTGCATATGAATGCGAAGTCTAATTATGATTTTGACCTTCGTGGACCCGAAAATGGTAAAAAATAAGCAAGTGGTGAGTCAAAATAGTAGATCTTTACATGCGTGAAACCAGAGGTTCAATCCGGGTGCAATTTTGCCTCCAAATGACCAAGAAAAGGCCTTCGACAAAGGGACAAAAAAAATGCAAATTTGCAAGGAAGGGTCCCCTCTCCCCCTTCTTTTTTTTTCTAAATAAAAAAAATAAATATAAATAAAATTTTATTAAGGCAGAGCTCCTTTTAAAAATATATATAACTGTAAATATAAAATAATAAAACTTATATATATATATATATAATGAAATAAATAAAGATTTAAAAAAAAACTCTTTTATCCCCCGAAGGCGAGGGTGACATTGGGGCGCCACTAGGTAGGCATCGCATGTGAGGTGGGCACCATTCTCGTGCGGGTGATGCCTATAAGGTGAGCACCGTCACACTAGCGAGCGCCACTCCTACTCCGGCACTACTCCTGCATGAGTGTGCCTATGAGGTAGGCGCGACCGCTAGGGTGGGTGCTGGCTGCCTTGGAGGATCTAAGGCCCTTAGGGCCCTTACTTTGGAAGAGGAGGGAGAGGTTGTGCAAGGGAGGAGGGAGGGGGGGTGGGAGGAGAGAGAGTGGGTGGAGGAGGGGGGAGGAGAGAGAGTGGGTGGACGAGGGGTGTGGAGGTGGAGGGGGTGAGGAGAGCGGGGGGGTGTGGAGAAGGAGAAGGGGGGGGGTGGAGGTGGAGGGGGGGTGTGTGGAGAGGGGTGGAGAAGGAGAGTGGGGGGGGGTGTGGAGGGAGTGGAAGGGGAGGGGGTGTGGAGAGGTGGAGAGGGGGTGGGGATGGGGGTGGAGGTGGAGGTGGAGGTGGAGGGGGGGTTGCAGGGGGGGGAGAGGGGGTGGAGAAGGAGAGGGGGGGGTGGTGGGAGGTAGGGGTGGAGAGGGGAGGAGGAGTGGGGGGGCAAGAGGTGGAGGTGGAGTTGGAGGGGGAGAGGAGGTGGGGGTGGAGGAGATGGGGGGTGGAGGTGGAGGGGAAAAAGGGGAGATGGGGTGGTGGAGGTGGAGGAGATGAGGGGGTGGAGGTGGGGAGATGGGGTGTAGAGAGAGGTAGAGAGATGGTGGAGGGGAAAAGGATGGTTACCTTGAGTGGGGGAGATGGGGGATGGATGGAAAAAGTGGAGGTGGTGGCGAGGAAGATGATGGGAGGTGACAGAAAAAGTGGTAGGGAGGAAGATGATGTAAGGGGGTGACAGAAAAGTGGTGGTGGAGGGGGGGTTGACGAAAAAAGTGGTGGTGGTGGAAATGGTGGATGGAAGTTGGATGGAAAATAGAGATAGACGAAAAATATGGAGGCTTAAAGGAATTTGGTGAAGGAAGTGGCTAGCAAAAGTGTGGAGAAAGAACTGAGGGGGGTTGGTGTTGCTTTTATAAGGTGGGGGGATTAAAGGTTAATTTTGTGTGTTTAGTGTATTAATGTGATTTTGTAAGTCAACATTATATTTTTGCACCATTTGGAAGCATTTTTTCACTCCTTTTGTCAAAGGGGGTTCTTTTTCACACATGCAAATGCGTGTTTCGCATTCGCTTCAAGCGCTAACCTCCCCGACAGTGGTGCCAAATGTTGTCTCTAGTTCTCCCAAGTGTAGGTTCTAAGGGTGTTAGTCACCTACAGTCGTGTGGTTGCTCGTTGTAGCATAGGTGTTCACAAGTGTAGCATAGGTCCTCGGCTTGTGTTTTGGTGAGAGGTTTAGGATAAAGCATGGAAATCATATCTCATGCACGCATGGGTGAGAAAGAGGATCACAATGGGTTGGGTGATGATGCTTGTTTGGAATGCAATTGACTTCACAATGGGCTATATTTGATGATGCTTTTCTGGAGGCAATCCACCTCATCCATTGGCCATGGTGCTTTTTAAAAGATAATCCACTTCACAATGGGCTAGTATGGTGCAAAGTCGAGTTTCAATTTGAAGACCTTGCAAGTATGAAGATCAAAAAGAGAAAACTGCTAGTGGCATGGGATACATGGAGCTGGCTATGGAAGGCTTCACTTTAGAAGGTTCAATCAAAACTCTCACTCTGAATTATGCCTTTTCAATTATTTGAGAACTTGATCTAGAGTCTACTATTGTCTTTTGGTGGATATAGGTGACAACCAAATTCCATCATTGAATCTTTCATTCCCCTATTTAACCATATAGTTCTCTACTTTAGTTTGGGATGGTTGCAAGTCATATGGTTGTGAAGAGAGTGAGAGAGAAGGAAGGAGTCTCACTTGCAACTTTCTCACACACATAATGGGGGAATATACACAGGTGGAGGCTAAAAACTATTTTCCTCTTAGTCGTGAAAGTCAAAAGAACTCTAAGTACAAAAGAATAGGTGAACCCTATATGTGGGTCTCAAACCAAACTAGGCTAACTAAGGTGGCATACTAACTGAGCCACTAACTAGAGTACATAAAGATAGCTGTCATCTAGCTATTATTTATGGGCGGTGTACCAACCGCATCTATAGCTAACAGGCCAGTGACATAAATGCACAACGGTCACCCCGGCATATCACGAGTGGAGCTTGATGTCTCAACACTCCCCCTCGAGCTCAATCCCAATTCCTGCACACCAAGCAGGTCTCTGAACTTGTGCCGCTTCTCTACACCCAATGCCTTCATGAATATGTTAGCTACCCAATCCATGCTCTGGGTGCTTACTTCAAGCCATACAAGGATTTCTTCAACCTGCAAACAAACTTAGGATGAACAACATGAACATAACCTGGTGGCTGCTCCATATAGACCTCTTCTTGCAAATCACCATGCAAGAAAGCATTCTTTACATCCATCTAATGTAAAGACCATCCCTTTGATGCAGCCATAGAAATGACTGCTCTTACGGTTGCCATCCTTGCAACCAGAATGAATGTTTCTTCATAATCAATGCCATATGTCTGTGCATACCCCTTGACAACTAATCTTGTCTTGTATCTCTTCACAGAACCATCTGCATTGTGATTCACCTTATAAACCTAGTTGCAGCCAATTGCATTCTTGTCTTTAGGCAAAAGCACCAATTCCCATGTAGCATTTGCTTCCAAGGCATCTATTTCTTCATCCATGGCTATCTCCCATTTTTCTTTTCCCATGGCTTGCTCAAAAGAAGTGTCTGGTTCATGTATCACTTTGACCATATAGGCATAGTGAATGGCTATAAATCCATCATATTTCAGCCTATCCATAGGATACCTAGCTCTGGTAGACTTGCACAAAATAGGCTCACTACTAGGTGCTCTCAAAACATCCCTTGTCTTCCTTACTCCAAGTGTAACAATAGAAGGAATACCCAACTCATCATCAAGGCTCTATTCTGAGCCACTGGATTCACCATCCACATAAGAGTGACCTACATTCACATCAACCATGGGCTAATCTACTTTCTCTTTTCCTTTTCATGATACTTGCATACCACTATCTGCATTGCTTTGAGGAGATCCTCCTGATTTCAAGTTGCCTATCCATGGCGAAGTATGTGAACGACTGCTAGAGGACACTACAGGTCCACTAATATTTTGTGATTGCTGCTGTGAATTCTGTGCAGCATTACCATTTTGTGCATCTACATCATCAGTCACATTTACTGGTTTATACCACCTGCTCATCTCATAAAAAACAACATCTCTGCTCACTGTAAACTTAAGAGTAGAAGGGTTATAGCATCTATACCCTTTCTGCTGCAGAGAATAACCAATAAAGATGCACATCTAAGCTTTTGGATCTCAACTCATCTGGCACATGAACATAGGCAATGCAACAAAAAATTTTCAAATGAGAAATATCTGGTTTCCTACCAGCATACCTCTCCTCTGGCATCATGCCATGTATTGCTGCAATGGGAGTCCTGTTCATTATGTAGACTGTTGTAGCAACTGCTTCAGCCCAATAATAATATGGCAGTCTTTTTCGTTAAGCATGGCACGAGATACCTCTCCAATATGCCTGTTTTTCCTTTCTGCAAGTCCATTTTGTTGTGGGGTATGACCGCATGAATATTGTTATGCCATGCTCCTTCAAGAAACTTGCAAACTCATTTGAGAGGTACTCTCCCCCTCCATCTGACCTTAGACATTTTCTTTGCAGGCCTATTTCTTTTTCAACCATAGCTTTAAAAGCTTTGAAATCCCCAAACACTTCACTTTTCTTTTTCATAAAATACACCCAAACTTTTTTGCTGTAGTCATCAATAAAAGTGACAAAATAATGACAGCCTCCAATAGATGCAGCTTTAGTAGTCCACACATTAGAGTGGATCAATTCCAATGGCCTCTTACTCTCTTGAACATGTCTAGGAATCGGTTTCCTTGCCTGTTTTCCAAATTGACAGGCTTCACATACCTTATGCATTTCTGCAACCTTAAACTTAGGCAATTCTGCAACAATATTTTGGGCTTGCATTAATTTGAGTCACTGTACATTAACATGACCAATTTATGCCAGATATCAATATCTGCAACTACACCCGTCCCATGTGTAAATATTGATGCACTCAATTCAGGCATGTCCGCATCTAATGCAAACATCCTGCCCTTCTTCTTCCCTTTTGCTATCAAGCAACCTTTATTTTTCATATCCTCAACAAAGCATCCATGAGGATTAAATCTGACCTGCAAGCCCTGCTCAACCATTTGACCAACAGAAACCAGGTTCTTGGTGATATTCGGGATATGAAATACATCAGACAGGTATTTCTTTTTTTCATCCTGCATAGACAAAGGAATTTTACCAATCTGCACAATAGGATGATGAGTATCATCACCAGTCTCCACAAATCCTAGTCTTTCCATTTTCCTTGCATCCTGCATCCATTCTGCATGACCTGTCATGTGGTTTGATGCACCTGAGTCAACATACCACACATCATTGCTTTCTTCTGCACTTGTCATAGAATTGGTCATGTGCTGCACCATAAACAGATGCTCATTTCTGTCATCATCCTATCTACTAGAGGATGCATAATTGCCTTACTGCAATTTTCTAGTCATGATGTCATTCTGCTTTTTATTGCAATCTTTAATCATATGACCCATTTTACCACAGTAGTAGCATTCAACATTGCTGTTTGCATTTTTCCCTCTCTGCCATCCACCACGACCTCTTTGGCTCCCCCGTCTCTAAAGTTACCACGTCCTCCTCCATAGGACTAGTTTTCTTGAATTTGCTGCATATTCTGATTTTTGCTACGGCCTCCAAATCGGCCTGCTCTACCTTTGCCTCTACCTCTTCCAGCATTTGAGTAGAAGACAGCTTCTTTTGAAGTTCCTCCTAAAGAAGATGCACTAGCATTTCTCTGCTCTTTAGAAATTAGAAGAGCAATCAACTCCTCAAAATCAGGAAAATTCTCATGGATGGCAATGGATGTCTAGAATTGTGCATAATCCTTTCCTAGACCATTCAGGGTCAGAGAAACTAAATCATCATCTTCCACTCGCGACCCAATAAAAGCAAGTGCATTTGCAATCTTCTTCACCTTCATGTGGTAGTCATTGATGCTCATATTTTCTCTCTGCACATTATGCAACTCCTGCTTGAGCTGCATTTTCCTGGCTTGCGTATTTGTGCTATACATTTTTGTCAAAGTATCCCATGCCTCCTTCGGCGTGCTTGCATCCTGAATATGCACAATCATAGAATCTGAAATAGCCAATACATAACTTTTCTAGCTCTCTCATGCTAGCCTTTAAATGCTTGCAACTCCTATTGATTGGAAACATTAGGAATAACTGGTTCTTGTTCAGCTCTAGTAATGAACTCCCAATGGCTTTTTTCCTTAAGGAAATTCGTCATTCTAAACTTCCATGCTTGGAAGTTGTTCTTGTCAAGCTTTTCAATGACAATCTGTGAAAGGACGCCATTACAGAACACTACAAAATATTCTGTCACTGCAAAAAAACACAAGTTCTACCTCACAAGGGCAAATTTGCAAAACTGACAAGAGTGGTATTTGACCACACAGTGACTTCCTAGTGACGATTATGCATCAACAGGCAATAAGAATGATTCTATCACTCCCAATATCTCTGCGCACGGACATACGATGTAATTTCTGTGATAACGTTTCACCGACCTGTAGAACAGTGGTCACACAGTAAAAACATGGCTCTTTCCTGAGTGCCTATGGAAAACTTTTGCCACCAAAATGGGCCCCGAAATGGCCTCGAATTAAAAATGTAATTGCACCAAGGGCTTCGCCCCTTCTCGTAGCATATACTGCCCTTTTGCCACACCGCGAAGGGCGTCCCAATCTGAGACAATGCACTCTTACACTTTTCAGCTGTGCTACCTGCAAAGATTTGCTCCCAAACTCGAAAAAAAAAGGAAAGTAACACTGATCCTCTTACTAGGACACCGCGAACTTGGTTTTCTTTCTTGAGCTCCTTACCACGAATTGAGCTCTGATACCATGTGAAGAGAGTGGGAGAGAAGGAAGGAGTCTCACTTGCAACTTTCTCACATACACAATGGGGGAATATACAGAAAGGTGGAGGCTGGAAACAATGGGAGAATATTCTGATTTCTGCTATGGCCTCCAAATCGGCTTGCTCTACCTCTGCCTATACCTCTTCCAGCATTTGAGTAGAATACAGCTTCTTTTAAAGTTTCTCCTGAAGAGGATGCACCACCATTTCTCTGCTCTTCAAAAATTAGAAGAGCAATCAACTTCTCAAAATCAGGAAAATTCTCACGGACGGCAATGGATGTCATGAATTGTGCATAATCCTTTCCTAGACCATTCAAGGTCATAGAAACTAATTCATCATCTTCCACTGGCGACCCAATAGAAGCAAGTGCATCTACAATCTTCTTCCCTTCATGTGGTAGTCATTGATGCTCATATTTTCTCTCTGCACATTATGCAACTCCTGCTTGAGCTACATTTTCCTAGCTTGCGTATTTGTGCTATACATTTTTGTCAAAGTATCTGACATGCCTCCTTCAACATGCTTGCATCTTGAATATGCACAATCATAGAATCTGAAATACTAATAGACAGCCAGTACATAACTTTTCTGGCTCTCTCATGCCATCCTTTAAATGCCTGCAAATCCTATTGATTGGGAACATTAGGGATAACTGGTTCTTGTTCAGCTCCAGTAATGCATGCTTAATAGCCTTTTTTGTTAAGGAAATTCGTCATTCTAAACTTCCAACTTGGAAGTTGTTCTTGTCAAACTTTTCAGTGACAATCTATGAAAGAGCATCAGATGCCATTACAGAACATTGCAAAATATTCTGTCACTACAGAAAAACACAACTTCTACCTCACAAGGGTAAATCTGCAAAACTGACGAGAGTGGTATTTGACCACACCGTCACTTCCTAGTGATGATTATGCATCAACAGGCAATAAGAATGATTCTGTCACTCCCAATATCTCTGCACATAAGCATACGAGGTAATTTCTGCAATAACTTTTCACCGACCTGCAGAACAGTGGTCGCACAGCAAAAACAGGGCACTTTCCTGAGTGCCTGCGAAAAACTTCTGCCACCAAAATGGGCCCCAAAATGGCCTTGGATCAAAAAAATAATTGCACCAAGGGCTTTGCCTCTTCCCGTAGCATATACTGCCCTTTTGCCACACCACAAAGGGCATCCCAATCTGAGACAGTAGTGCACTCTTGCACTTTCTAGCTATGCTACCTGCAGAGATTTGCTCCCAAACTTGAAAAAAAAGGAAAGCAACACTGATCCTCTTACTAGGACACCGCGAACTTGGTTTGCTTTCTTGAGCTCCTTACCACGAACTGAGCTCTGATACCATGTGAAGAGATTGCCATGGGCAAAGACTTTGCTGACTCTAAAAGAAATGATAAGTATGCTATTTTGCATGAGTTTTTCATTACAGTGGCTAGTCGAGATCATGACTACAAGAGGATGGGTAAGAAGGTGGTTTTATATTGCTCGATTTTCCATCTGGCTATCCACTTGATGAGAGAGGACCCACTCCTACTTGGAATGTTTTGCTTGAGGACCATGTGCAGCATGGGCTTAAAGTTGCATTGGCTTCTTTGTCTAATAGTGGTTGGTTAGCGAGCATATGTCCTTTGGTAGAGGTGAGATACAATATTACAATTGACATTTCACATTTTGTGTTTCCATTCGGCTAATTTTAAATAAAAGTAATTGCTTTCAGGACAATGTATTGGTTGGATGGAACGGTTTGCATATGTGCAGAGCTTGGAGGTTGTCAGATGTTTGATCATTCATGAAAAGCTTCTTGCACATGGATTTTGTAGAGAACATGGTAAAAGTGTTAAGGTAAGCTATCATTCCATGCATTCTATGTTTGTCAATTGTATTGAGTCCTTTTTGGTTTCTCCTTTGTGGTCTTTGACAAATGTCTCCTCGTTGTGTCATGTGCATGCTATGTTTGGAACGATAAGTCACCTCTTCTTTGTAGTTTTTTTAAATGTGATTGGCAAGTGCCATGTTTCATGCTATAATGCTTGCTAGTTGAAGTCAATATACTGTACATGTTTTTCTCCATGTGGTTTCCAAATGCAATCTTTAGTATTAGCTCTCATACGTAGAGTAAAGAATAATCCAAGAATTTTTTGGGAGGAGAGCTTTCTACTTTTCCAATAGCTTTGATTGATCCACGTGAAGATATCTGGAGTCACTACATACCTCTACTAGGACAATCATGCTGATGTCTTCTCAGCTAGCACGAGGTGGACTAGAGAGGAGTAGTTTTTTTTCGGTTGCATTATGTCTCTTCTCTGTGTTCCTGGAGGGCTGGTTCTAGAGATCGGTTGTGGTATAGCCCCTTTTATGCCTGCTTGTCCGACCACTGGCAAGCCTTGTTTTTCATTTGATTCAGACAATAGTATTGTGGCTAGCATTGTTGAGCCACTTGTGGCAGATATATCGATCATTCTGGAAAATGGATCAGGTCAGAGCATGATGAGAGGATGAGAGGCAAGCCCATTCAATCTTATAGTTTAGTTGACTTTAATGGGAGCGCTTTGTTTTGCAAGGTTACAATGACTTTGGTTTGGCCTTGGACAATTCGAGAAGGAAGTAAAACATAGGTAAAGCATGATCACATAAGCAGCTTCCAAAAGCAACTTGAGACATGTGCACTAGAGCTGGATGCCAAGTCACAATTAATAATTTCCGATGATGCATACCTTCACATGGTTGTTAAGATCTTTCATAAATTGGAGGATTCATAAATATAGTGCATCATCGTTTGCCCTTAAAATTATGTGCATATATTAGGTGATTTGTAAAGTTTCAATGCAGTTATAAGTTGATTCTTTTTCTAATCAAAGCTCTCCGAGTTAAGTTTGCAAGATCTAATGTCTACGTGTGAGGACGTTTGTTCTAAAGCTTGGACCCTACGTAAGAAATATAAGATCTATCCATTTGGTGATCCTATGTAGGTAGACCGCGGAGCTCATTTTGTTCCTTGAAATTAAACATAACCTTAGATCCCAACCTTAGGACCGATTTCAAGGTAACCTTAAATCCCAACCAAGCTTCAATCGCATCGTAGACGGGTCAAAATACTTGTGTATTAAATGCCCACGTATTTCACATGAGCTAATCACCTTCGAGCTTCAACGTCGCATGTTCCATAGCGTGTGGAGTGGCCCTTACACCTGCCGAACAATAGTTTGTATGCTTGCCAAAAATGTGTTCCGCCCCTAAGTGTGTAAAGGGTGTGAAAGCACTCTTTTTTTTTGTCTCCACAATACAACTATAAACCGTTGTCTCCATAATACAACAAGTTGTCTCCTTGCAGGAAGACGAATCATCGCTGCTACTACTGGCGATACAAGACGGCACAGAAAAGGTTCTCACCAGAGCAAGACCAGGGAAAGTGTCACTCAAATCCTTCCGTTATCACTTGGACAAGAAGGCACAAAAACGGTTCTCACAAGAGCAAGACCGAGGACAGTGTCACCTCAAACCCTTCCGTTATCACTTCCTCTAGATGAGCTATACCCTCCCTGGGAGCTTGATTAGTTCCCGCTGAAAGGATCTGTCAAGTGTAGTCTCATTTGGCCGCTCAGCTCACAGCTTCGATCCCTGTTGACCTCTACATAGACACTTGCACAGATGATATACCGCTGCAAACAACAATGCAATCGCAATTGCAAGGAGGATGAGGGGCCTTTCCCATTGAGCTACCCAACGCCAAACCCCTACGCCATCCCATCAAAACCTCGCCCCTCAACCATCCCCCGTAGTAGCTCCAGCTCCATCGATGCCTCTCTGAACGGCAGTGCAAAATCTCCCCTGCTGGAGCGCTTGATACCTTCCTAGTTGCTTGGACAGCTTGAAGCTCATATGTTACATATCGGATCTTGAATTGGATGACAACAATTCGTGGAAATTTTGCAAAAGGGGGAGCTATCGGGTCGATTGTTGAGCTATGGGGTCGATTGTTGCAGCGCACTTGCGATGAGATTTAGATGCTTGAAATCGAAGGATCCCATCTTCGTCGGTTGATATTTCCATGGTGAATTGCACCTCATTAGATTGATGGGGGGATTGCACCTGATTAGATAGAATCTGATGGGCAAATTTGAAATCGCAAATTTGAAATCCTTGAAACATTTGACAATCAACCAACAATGTTTTCTTCAAGGAGGACTTTGGAATAGAGCTTGTTTACCGTAGTATTGACGATTTTTCAAGCAATCCCTAATCGATTACCACAAATGCGTTCTCTTAATGCATTACGAAACCATTATTCAGAGTGACTTGTTGTAGTGGTTATAAGCATGTGTTACCAATTGAACCTCATTGAAAGCACTAAGAATTGATTACCTTACCCGAGATTTGTTGTCCTAGTTCTACGACGACCTGAGCAACGATAACAGAAAAGTTATTGTCCCAATGCTAAGAACAATTGTTGTTTGCGGACAACTAGCTCAACAACCCTTCATGAAATATTCTCTACTCTAGGAGTTAGGATAGCTACTACCAATCAGAGTTTGTCATGTTAGAACCTACAGCAAATGCTCGCCATGTCAGAACCAACAATTGGTAGGCAACTATTGGTGCTACATGGTGGATTCAAATTAGTAGCAGATATTCCTAGCTGCTAGGATAGAGGATATTTCATGAAGTCCTTGGACATTAGTTATTAATGTTGAGACAACGGGTTCCCACGAAGGCTGATTAGGGCACTAGGATAGCAAATCTCAGGTCAGGCTTATCAATTATCGATGGTTTTCAACAATGTGGTTCAATTAGCAACACATGGTTATGAACTTCATGTCGACAACACATGGTTATGAACTTCGTGTAAAGCATCACCCACTACTTTAATTCTTTTGATTCCCATATCCAAGACAAAAACCAAGCCTTTTTCAAGAGTCATGTACTCAACCTCATTATGACTTTTTGCATTCAAGGACATACACACCATTGTGTAACCTTATTTCCCTAGAAGACCTATTATGAGCCATGCGAAAAGATCTAGCAAAGACATAACCAAAGCTCCCTCAAAAGTCCTTGTTTTCCTCCTTGCCTTTCTCTTCGGATTTGATTTGCCTTACAAGTATTGGATCTTCACTCATCTAGACTTGCTCTTGTGGAAGCTTCAAAAAGAAAGAAAAATTGAATTTATGCAGCTCAATGATCCACTTCATTCATTTGGGCAGATTATTAAAATTGTTCAATAATTGGGGCAAAGATCATAAGTGGTAAGAATAAGAAATAGCCTAGGCAAGAGATAATGATAATATCTACAACATATAAAATCAAGCTTGACATGATTTAATCTACTTCCTCATAACTCCTCTCCACTATTGCCTTGGCACACAACTTGCATAACATAGGATGCTATTGCCCTACTACAAAAGCATTCCCCAACTACAAAAGCATTGCCCCTAAAGCATCCACTCTCACTAATCGATTCACATAGAAAGGCTTATACCACTTAGGCGCCTACATCGATGACATCTTACATAAGAGCTCTTTCAAAATTTCAAACATTGCATTAGACCCAATGCCCCCCTTGGATGAAGGACCCTCTTTTGTACTACTAACATGACCTTTAGACTAAGAAGCTACATTAGTGGTTATCGAGTTAATTTGCTCGATGAGAATAGCTTGGCATCCAAGATTTTCTTTTCATCACTCCATGCTCATTTAGCATTCGATGATGCTCTTGCCACAATGGGCACTTAGCCTTGGTGTGATTTCCTTTGCAAAAGAAACATCTAATTAGCCCTTTTCCCTTATTATTTTTCTTTACTCTGTTATTTCTTTGCTTGGTTCTTGATGGTTTTCCATCTTTAGGCGGGCTTTAGGCTTGGCATTAATCGACACCTAGTTTACATATGTGGTTTAATTCTTGGCATACCAACACCTAGTTTACATCCGTAGTTTGATTCTTAGCATACCAACACTTAGACTCATTGTGAACATACTTGGTATATGCTTTGCAATACTTTGTTCTACCTTCATCCTCAGTGTGCCCCTTCTTGTTGCAAATATTATACCATTTTTCATTTGAACTAGGCTTCTCTCAAAAACCCATTTCCTTCAAAATTTTCTTGAGGGTGGACTTCAATTTGTCTTACTTTGGTGATGCTATCTTGTCATCAATTCTAATTTTGTTCTTCTTAATATTGGACTTGGCTCCTCCACTGTTGTCTAAAGTGACTACTTGGTTTAGTAGGTTTTCGTAAGTTTTAATCAGATTGACTATTTTTGGTGACCATATGTCCACCAGAGTACAACCTGTGAAAAGCCAAGCATGCAATGGCTTATCATCTAGAGGTGTACTAAGTTGGTTGATGAGAGGTTGCACTTGATGAGAGGTTGCACCCATCTCGGATTGACTCCCCTTCCTTCTATTTAAGATCACTTAGCTTGGTGCAAACATCCTCCTCATTGATTCCTTGCCTGAAGCGTTTAAAAAAGGCCTCCGTCATTTTTCTCCCAATCAATGGAGGATTTATTATACCATCTCACTGTACTTTTTATGCAATTGCAAGGGAAGTATTCATATAGTCTTTCTTGGTTTTAGCCCCATTGATGTGACAGACTCATAGGAAACTTTGCAGATGAAAGGTTGGACTTCATCACCAGCTCCTTTGAAATCCTAAAATTCATCTTGATTGGAGTAGATGTATTTGACTTGGTGGCTATCGACTTGGGATCCACTGAGCATTCTTCATCATGGAAATGTTGGCAATTGTGAACATGCTTGTGATGTCATCTTGGAATTGGCAGCTCTCAAGAAACACGTCTATCGGTTGACATCCCACAGGTACTTGAGGTTTCTCTTAATCTAATCCCTATGTCTTTGTTTGACCTTGCATAGGTGATGGCATGAGACTTGGTAGTCGATATCTTGGAAATGGAGTAGAAAAACTTGGTGCTTGGTGACTTGTTACTACTCTTTATTATGTGCCTTGGCTTATTTCTTGGTCTCAACCTCAGACTTGGCTATGGTCCCATTCCAGTTCCACGTCTATCTGCTGGGCAGGTCTTCTTTGTTGTTCTTGGTCTAAAGCACATCTTGTTTCTAAACTTGATACATGTACTTCCTATTGACCCATACACATGGTTAGGTCTTCTTCTACCTCAAGCTCTCCAATGCAAGTGACTCTCTACTATGTGCTCCTAATTCTCACAATTGTCCATCTTTGGCTTGTAATTCAGTCTTGTTCGTGCCAACCTCTTTGTCCTCGATGGTGTTGGTGCTCTTCTCTCCTAGATGTGTATCTTTTCCTTCACTCCAACCACATATAAAACATCCCCTAATGTCATGAAATGCTACCTGGGAGCACTCTTTAGTTCAAACACTAGCTGTCAAGAAGGTCTACAGGACTATAAAATCAATGGATGACATTGGGAGATATCTTCTAAAATATTGTATGGGACCAAGTAATTATAGTAGCTCATTACTTGTTAGCATAAATTATTGCTTGGACCTATCTCTACATGCAGTCCTAGCCTTTGCTCAATTCACTCTATTTCCCACTCAAACCGTACAACTTTCTTCCCTAACAAGATCGCTAAATGTTGACGCTTGGTTTTTCTCACCCGTCAATGTGCTTGGTGATCGGTGCAAGCACTTCATGAGTAGAGCGGGGAGATCTTAGATACTCAGGATATGAGTTATCATTTGCCTATGGAGATGAGCTATGGTAGCAGTTCGCATTTGCTTATGGATTCAGCATATGACTATGGATATGAGCTATGGTAGATTAAGTTTTACAAAGAAAACTAGGTAGAAAAGGAGGTGGGGGTGTGGAAAGGGACTCTAGGATGGTTACCTCTAGCTCCTTTGTGGTCAAGATCGATCTTGCAGTCATCCCCAAGCCACTTCCTCTTTCAGATACACTCATCCCTTTTGAACCCGTTGATGATTCTACTCATCCATTGGTTGTCTTGGTCAGCAATAGCATTAGAGATGGTCCTTTAAGTTGGGGTACTTTTGGCCATCCTATTGCACCTGATTCCAACCTATGTTGGATCATGTAGATATGTGGAGGACCAAGCTTGCAGTGAGCTTAATGTATTAAACACATACTCTCATAGTTGTCAAATGTTTTTATGAAGACTTCCCACCAATTTATCTATACTTTGTCTTCACATGTTGATAGTTCCTTGGCCATGAAGTTGTGTGGAATGTATGATGGACTTTTTTTCAAGCCAATGTATTCTATTTGGAATCGGAAGAAGGGCTACTTCTCTTTGTCACATTCCTTATTAATTAAAAAGACCTATGATGATCGATGGAAGGACTTGGCTTCTGATTGTTGGCTGCAATGAGCTAGGATTACCTACTGCTACTGTTTGGAAGACCTCAATGGCATGGGTGCTAGTAGCCAATTTAAGATTCTTGAATAGATCCACTTGTCAAGATGAATACACCATCTATGTATGTGATACTATTTGTGTCATCCTCATAGGAGTTTAGCCACTCCTTAGTTGCTTTAAGGATTTGTACATCAAACCATGTTTATTTTGCATGTCTAGCAACTTATTTCTCTTCTTAAGCATGTTGTAAGCATGTCTAGTCAATCAATTGGATGGGGTCCTTGGAATTGTAGGGACAACTTCTATTGATTTGCGAGTCTTTCCTCTCTTTTCGAGGTAGAACCACTACAAGGCATAGGTCCTTTTCCGATGAAAATACTGGCCTTTTTTACACTAAAAAGTTTTTTTTTAAACGGACGCAAAGGTCGTTATTTTTGTCGTGATAAGCATAAAAAAAGAACGGTCGCTATATAAGCGTCACTATATAGCGACACTAATAAATGTCGCTATATAGTGACACTGGTAAATGTCGCTATATAGCAACACTAGTAAACATCGCTATATAGCGACCATTAACAGAAGCTTAAAAAAAACATTAGTGGGGCTAAACAGGGCCACAGCAAGCCCTGTTTTACCCCACTAATGTTTTTTATTTAGTAATTACAAAAGAATGTTTTTTATTTACAAAATTTCCCTTATGAAAAGGGTGATACAAAATCACTTAAATGAACCGAGTGAGAGAAGCATGTACATGTCAAAGATATACAACATTGTTTGTTACAAAATTACCCTTTCGAAAAGGGTGATACAAAATTGCTCAAACGAGCCAATATACAAAAGCATATATATGGTGAAGCATATGCAAACTACTACTAGTACTACTACTAATACTACTATTGCTCATCCGAATCATCGTCGTCGTCGTCCTCATCTTGCTGGCCTGATCCTTGGCCCTCGTGAGCTACGTCTGCTCCCTAGCCCTCGTGAGTTGCGCCTGATCCTTAGCCCTCGTCAAAGCTGTGTAAGCCTAATTCCTCATCATCGTCGCTCACGTCTACTGATGGGATGTTTGAGCTTTGATTCTAAGAGTGAAACCATATTAATTGGAAATTGGATTGGAACTTAAAGAATAAAACAGTTTAAAAGTGAGATTACAAAAGTAGGAGTAGACTTATACCGTGCGAGCAGCCACCTCAGCCTAATCGATCGTTGCTCCCAGTGCCTCCTGCTCAATAAACCACAACTTTGTTCCTATGCAAAACGCACGTCTCATCTCTGCATTTGTAGGAAGGCGACCCATCGCAGATTGCTGTGGGCCCAAGTTATGAGAGTTAGATAAAGTGCATGCAATATATAGTAAAACAAATAGAACAATACATTAAATGAGAAGAAGTAGACTTACCACGGTTGCCTCAAACACCAACTGTTCACCTGCACCAAAGTGTGAAGTACCTACGGAGTCCAGTCGTCTCCTCGCAGCCCTCCTCTGACCCTCGAACATTTCGGGACGGTCCCTATTCTGCTTCTTGAAAAGCTTCCAATCAACTTTGTCTACCCAACTGGGTTTAACTTTCCCCTTTGCGATGGAAGTATGCAAGGTTGACCTACGATGCTTCAAGACCAAACCCATGCGCTCTTGCATGTAATTCTCATTGAACTCCCAATTTGGGGGGTTGGGGTATTTTCTTTTCAATTCATCGATGACTGCCTCCTTATTTTGGTCATCTTGGTACCACCAGTAAGTATGCTGCTTCTGAAGTGGTGGCTCATCAACTGCCTCATGGTGGCCATCACTGCTGCGTCCTTTTTATCTTCTATTATCTCTCGAGCAACCATGATTTGATAGGACAGGTCCTCGACCGGGTAAGGAGGACTCGTGGTAGTGGCAGAGTCAGAGCGAGTGGTGTTTGTGCAAGTGCTTCCGGAGTGAGGAGTAGGAGTGGGAGTAGGAGAGGGCAAGGGACCTGATTGGTACTGGGTCTCGGGACCAAGTGGAGACTTGTAGGGATGTGAGTGTGCTGACTCATCTACATCTCCCGAGTTAGCATAACATAAGTGACCCCTCCTACTCTTCCTTTCCTTACGATGGGCACACCCAGGTGATGACCCCTTAGTCGAAGGCACTAGAGGGGACGGCTGGATAGTAGGTCCAGCCATCAGTGTAGGAGAGAGATTTGCTGAGGTCCGCTGGGATAGTAGAGAGAAGAATCTCGCTGCCTCCTCATCGCTCATCTATGCGACAAACTTGTCGAAACTCCCGATAAAGCCATGGGCTACTAGCAAAGGAGTTCCCCGAGGGTAGTCATAGTGTTATGCCCGAGGATAGTCGTAGGGGTAGGCCCCTGAGGTGTCACTTGAGTGGAATCAAAGTCCTCTGGAGAATAGAGATCATGATGTCTCCTCCTACGAGGGTTTTTATACTCATCGGATGTGCGACATGATCCCATGTCTAATTTGGGGAGATTGGATAAACGTAGACACAAACACAAAAACAAAAAATAAAAAACAAGAGCGGGTAAGAAGGCTTGGAAAGCATATGAGGGAAACCATAAGAAGCAAAAGAGAAGGAGAAGCATAAGAGAAAGAGAGGGGAAAAGAAAAGAAAGAAAAGGGGAAAAGAGATTGAAAGAGGGGAAAAGAACCAAATATGCATAAGAGAAAAAAGAGAGAAAGCATATGCATAAGAGAAAAAGAGAGAAAGCATATGCTTATGCTTATGCATAAGCATATGAGCATATGCTCATGCATAAGCATAAGCATAGGCATAAGCATAAGCATAAGCATAAGCATAGGCATAAGAGATTGAAAGAGGGGAAAAGAGATTGAAAGAGGGGAAAAAGAAGAGGGGAAAAGAGATTGAAAGAGGGGAAAAATAAGAGAAGGAAAGGAGGGAAAAGGAGATTGAAAGAGGGGAAAAAAGAAGAGGGGAAAAGAGATTGAAAGAGGGGAAAAAGAAGACAAGGAAGAGGGGGAAAGAGATTGAAAGAGGGGAAAAGAGCATAAGCATAAGAGAAGGAAGAGGGGAAAAGAGATTGAAAGAGGGAAAAAAGAAGAGAAGGAAAGGAGGGAAAAAGAGATTGAAAGAAGGGAAAAAAGAAGAGGGGAAAAGAGATTGAAAGAGGGGAAAAAGAAGAGGGGAAAAAGAAGAGAAGGAAGAGGGGAAAAAGAAGAGAGGATAAGAGCATAAGCATAAGAGAAGGAAGAGGGAAAAAGAGCATAAGCATAAGAGAAAAAGAAAGAAAGCATATGCTTATGCTTATGCATGAGCATATGAGCATAAGAGAAAAAGAGAGAAGGCATAAGCTTGTGCTTATGCATGAGCATATGAGTATATGCTCATGCATAAGCATAAGCATAGGCAAATACATATGCTTATGAAAAGAGGAGAAAAAGAGAGAAAAAAAGAGAGTGAAAAATAAAAGAAGGAAGAGGGGAAAAGAGATTGAAAGAAGGGAAAAAGAAGAGAGGAAAAGAGCATAAGCATAAGAGAAGGAAAAACATATGCATAAGAGAAAAAGAAAGAAATATTATGCTTATGCTTATGCATGAGCATATGAGGGAAAGAGGGGGGGAAAGAGAGGAAAAGAGGGGAAGAAGAGGGAATAAGAGAAGAGAGGGTTCCTACGCCCATCACTGCAGCTAGCGCATAAGGCGCTAGCTGTAGGCCAATGCAAATAACAAAAATAACAAAAGGGAAAAAGAGGAAGCACTTTCTTACCTAGAAAAGTCCTGCTTGGTGTTTTGTGGACTGGCCTTACAAAAGAGAAGAAACATACCATTTTTCAGATAACTAGTTAGAGGAAGGAGGAGTTTAGAGAAGCAACTTCTCAAAGGGATTGGATCGAGGAGACAAGCATAAGCCTACAAACACGGAGAAAGCATAAGTCTACAAACAAGGAGAAAGATGAGGAAGAGAAATACTAATAAAAAGAGAAGAGGTGACTCTTCTTCCTTTCACCAAATCTCATTTTTTGTTCTTAACCTCTGAAAATCAAGCATGAAAATTAGCACATAGCCTTAGCAATACAAGGAGAAACATGCTTCAACACTCACAAAATGAAATCTCACAAAAATGAACCTACAGTGCTTAAAGAGACTCACCTTCTTGAAAAACTTCCTTTCACACAAGTAGAGAGGGAGAAGGGTGGAGAGGGAGCACAAGTGTTAGGAGAGGGGCTAGGTAGGGGTAAGAGTGGGGAATAGAGAGGAGGAAAGCGAGGTCGTCGAATATAAGGTGGAAGGAGAGATTTTTGCTTTTCTCGCAATAGAGATGTGAAAGAAAATGTCGCACGGGGTTTCAGGTTTAAGTGCCCAAGCGTCACTATATAGCGGCATTCATATACAAAAAGCATCGCTATATAGCGATGGAACAGGGCAAAGCGTCGCTATATAGGCGACGATTCAGGGCACTTTGTCAGAAGAGAGAAAAGGAGCTCATGAGTGGCTATTTTTTGAATCTTAATAGATTTCCTTGTAGCTCATGTTGTGATTTTGGAAGTGTGCAGATGGAAGGGATGAGTGGAAGCTCCGTCAGATGATGCGCCAATGCCCAGGAGCGTAGAGTGGCTTATGGAGAGGTTGTATTGTCATTGCACTCATTGCAAGCAAGAAGTATAACATCAATGTCGTATTGTCATGCCCCACTTGCGGATGTATGGGGAGGAGCTCAAACCAGTACCCACCGTTGGTGTTGCATGTGGTAATGGATCATCGGTAAGTCAATGCTATTTGAGTTCGTGATTAATATTGAATACCATTATGACACGAAACCTTGAGACAAGATCTTATATTTACACGAAATCTTGAGACAGGATGAGGAGGGTGGCGAGGGTGCGCATATACCTTCACACTTTGAGCAAGACTATAGTCTCCCGAATGTGCCAGATGATGACGAGGGTATGGTGGACATGATGGATTCTATTTTCAGGGGCACTACATCACATATACACGTGATGTCAGAGTCTGAGGTCAATATGCGAGAGTTGCAATCAACACAGTTGTACAAGGGTGCTAGGATGTCTAAACTATGGGCTTGTCTCTCAATCTTAAATCTACAAGAAAACTATGGGTGGTCGGATACAAGTGTCTTGGCCGTAATGAGGTTAGCTCTTGCATTAATTTGACTCATTATTTGGATATTGTTTGTTTTGAGAATCATCATGTATGTTTGAGAATCATCATTATTCGAAGCCTGTGTATGTTTGAATTGTGACTCTGTTTTATCATTCTCTCTTTTATCCTCTCTTTTTGTCTCTTTTCTCCTCTCTTTTTCTCTCTTATCTCCTCTTTTCGTCTCTTTTCGTCTCTTTTCTCCTCTCTTTCCTTCTCTTTTTTTCTCTTTTATCCCCACTTTTTCTCTTTTTCTCTCTTATCTCCTCTCTTTTTCTGTCTTTTTTCTCCTCTCTTTTCTCCTTTTTCTTCTCTCTTTTTCTCTCTTTTTTCTCCTCTCTTTTCCTCTCTTTTCCTCTCTCTTTCCTTCTCTTTTTTCCCACGTGAAGCTTCAATAGCCTACCATTGAGCAAACAAATACAGACTTCTATCACTTTAATTCAAAGAATGTAGAAGTCTGTACATGTTTGGTCAAACTATAGGATTCTAAGCTTGCTCAATGTCTTACAGGTATTCTAAGCTGTAGGATTAGTGACATGACTTCTTTGTTGCTTTGAGGATCATCATTATTCGAAGCCTATGTATGTTTGAATTGTGATAGGTTGCTCCAGAAGATGTTGCCTGCACCAAATACCATGCCCACATCAAGAGATGAAGCGAAGAAGATGCTAACAATGGTGGGTATGGATTATGATACCATCCATGCTTGCTGTAATGACTGTATCTCTTTCATCTTGTGAGCATGGAGATTTGACTAGTTGTCCAAAGTGTGGGGAACAACGATATAGAGATGACTTGCAGGGTGAGAAAATACTGGTAAAGGTCTTGAGACACTTTCCCATCATTGCAAGAATACAGCACATGTTCCGATGCAAATCCATAGTGGAGTTGATGGCTTGGCATGCATCTCATCGGTCCACTAATGACACATTGAGGATTCTTGCAGATTATGTAGCTTGGAAGCACATAGAAAATGGTTGGACTTTGTGAGGGAGCCACACAACTTACGTCTTGGGCTCTTCGCCATGGACGGCATGAATCCTTTCGGGTTACGCTCAACATCTTGGCCGACATGCCCATAGTCTTGGTGAATTACAATATCCCACCATGGCTTGTTAAAGAAGGGACACCTCATGCTTGCACTACTTGTGCCAGGGAAGTACAAGGCCAAAAATATGGACATGTACATGGCACATTTGATAGAGGAGTTACAGACCTTATGGAGAGGAGTGTGGGTCTTTGATATTTCCAGAGTTCCTAGACATACCAATGATATTTTGGTCAGGGGTATCTTGCTGTGGACCATGCATGACTACCCAAGATATGGAGAGTGTGCAGGTACATGGTTGTGTCTTTACATGTATAATATAGGATTATGCTTTTATGACTCTCTTTTGCACGCATGTCTTATACTAACACATTCATGCACGCGTGCAGGACTTGTTACAAGTGGGTACCATGCTTGTCCTATTTGTGGACTAGGTTTGAAATCGCTTGCACGATACTCCAAACATATGAGGAAAAATGTTTATGAAGGTCATGCTCGATACCTTCCATTGGACCATGTCGTGCGTGGAGGTCAGCTTGATCCACCACCACCATATTTGAAGGCAAGTGACTGGAGACAGGCTTGGAGGGCGAATGGAGAGGAACCTCCTCATGGTATGAAGAGGCTATCGATCTTTCACGAGCTTCCTTATTGCGGTCAGTTACAAATCAATCATCTCTTGGATCCCATGCATATCTTCAAGAATATTCATCCTCCCAATTACAATAAAAGGGTGCTTACAAGAAGATGTTAGAAATGATATATTCAAGATCAATGGTATTGTGAGGTATGCTTACTATCAAATCGCATTGATTGCATTTTCTTCAATTTAATCTGAATAATCTGTAGACTGATTATGAATATATCTTACATGGGCATGTGAAATAGGTGGATATCTCAAAAAGAGATCTCCATATCGAGCATCAAGAAGGCTAGGGTGGAATCCATCGAAGCTGTATACTTGCTTGACAACTCAAGTGCACTTGCTTGTGCACATAGTTGATGAGGTGGCCATTGCAGGTATCGTTCACAGTCGGTGGATGTTTTTTCTCGAGCGGTTTATGAAAACTTTGAAGGGATTTGTAAGATAAAGAGCAAGACTAGAAGCAAGCATGGCAGAGGGATGGCTTGTGCAAGAGTCATTAGTATATATCACAGAGTTTCTTATATCCATGGATCCCGATATGCCGGAAGCTTGGCATAACAAGGATGATGATCGCATCGTTGGCGAGGTTCCCCAAGGAAAAGGGATTGAAAGAAAGATGAGACAAGAGCAAATGGAGAAATTCAATAATTTTTGTATCCTCAATAGCAAGGAGATGCAAAAGTGGATTAAGAGATATGAAGCAACCAAAGCAGAAAGAATAAATGCAAGGACGAGATTCACAGTAATGTACAGGTGGTCACAACCATATCCATGAGATCTCGCCCTTCTCCCCACTTGATTGGCTACAATTGGCTCTACATAAAGCCAAACATGATGGAGAGACAATAAACGAGCGCGAGCGAGAGTTATCATCTGGATGTATGTTGCATGTAAGTTTCTTACCTCTTGACGTAATTAAGTAATTATTTGTGGCAATATACGCTATAAAATAGATGCATCTTCATTGTTTTAATGATGCTCTTTTGTAGTATAAAAAGTACAGTGCATTATGGTCATATGGATGACATTTTTGTGTGGAACGCATCGTTTCAAAGTCACGTATGGTTGTGGAGTCATGGCTAACTTTACACAAGATAGCCGAGCAAGTGCTTTAGATACTAATCTTCTCTCCTCACAGTTAGATTATTGTGGAACCATACATGAAATCTATGAATTTGATTTCAGACGATTTAGTATTTTCATTTTTGATGTAAAATTGTTTAGAACTATTTACAATGGTCCCCATGTGATAGTGAGAAAAGACAGTAGTGGTTTCTTTGCAATAGACTCCACCAAATTTTGGACCAATGAAAGTGTTACTTTTGTTCTTCCCGAGCATTGTGAGCAGGTGCATACTAATAATTTAATTAATCAAAGCTTTTGATTTTTAAAGATCCATTGATACGTGTACTTAAGCATAATTTCATATATGTAATTGATGGCATTTGGCCCCCATCTTCAATATAGGTGGTTTTTCATCCGGATCATTCTGATCCAAGATGGTGGTACATGATCCAAGTTGCACTATGAAGTAAGCAAAATTTTGAAGATAGAGATGTGAATATGGAGATGCCACTACCAATGCTAGATCCAATTGATCCAGATGGATCTAGCGAAGAAGATGAAGATCACAATATGAGCCAAGAGGAAGATGCACATAATGACATCGTATGGGAGGAAGATGGAGATCACGATATTGAGGAAGAAGATGACGATCATCAAGAATCACCACACTTTATTGAAGAAGATGATCAAGTACTCTTAGGTGAACATACAATGCTAGAGTACAATGATGATATAGGAGAACAACTTGGTATAGAGTTAGAGATAGACTTGTTTGGTGCATTAGACTTGGCTGCTGTTCATGTAAATGCTCTTCATTGATTTTTTTCATCTCAAACTTGGACATGAATATATAAGCTTCAAAGGCTTGATGTATATGCTCTTGTACTTTTATTCTCTAAAAGGATCAAACATGTATGAAAAGGGAAAAAAAATATATCATTGTGAAAAACTATCTTTTAAGGTTGATATGAGAAAAAACACTCTCTGTAAAACATCGCTATAGGGAACTATCTCAGTGTTGCTATATAGTGACCAGTCACAAGTCTAATAAGTGTCGCTATATAGCAACCATTTACAAGTCTAATAAAGGTCGCTATATAGCGACTCTCTTTAAACGTCGCTATGTAGCGACATTTGCCTAAAGTTGCTATATAATGACCCTAAATGAATTCCACTTTGATTACTGATGATTAGCGCCCCGCACGTGCTAATCATTGATCCTTAAGCGTTGGAATAGGACCCATGTGTAGTAGTGAATAAATCATGGCTAAAGTTAGGACAGGGATAATAGTGAGAACAAGGATTCAAGGGCAACTAGAGATGCAAAATTGAGGGCAAGTGATAAGCACCAAAGAGCGTAAATAGTTTGAGTTGTTGCATGGAGCAACGAATCGTTGAGGGAAGATGCACCACCAAATTCAATGTTCCACGTGGCACCTCCACTGTAAACAATTCATTGTATCTCTCATGATTAGTCATTGTGATGGTGGATTTAGGACACTCAGTGCCACATCACATCTTGCCAAGCCCTCGTGAGCTAATTACTATTACTCGCTATTACACTTTTGTATGGTTTAACCTAGCCTCCATTAGTTGAATGGGGAATTACTTGTCCCTCCAAATCAGCCAGCTCCAATGTACCATTATCATGCACCTTAATCAACCTACATGGATATTCCAACCAAATTTAAAATTGGCCTTCAACTTTTCCTCTTTTGCATTGTATAGTAACACCAACCTGCCTTTCTTGAAATTTTTTTACTCAATTTGCCTATCATGCCAAGCCTTCCTCTACGTTTGGATCAACTTTTATTTATCCACGTAGCTCATTGTCAGATTTCATGCAATTGACTAAGCTATTGCAAACATCACACAATGGCATTTGATTCATTGAGATGATGCTCTACAGCAATGGATAAAGCTTGGAACTAGAAACTCCATTAGTACCATAGCCTCCAATCCAAATGCCATACAAAATGGAGTGAGCTGGTCATAACCTTTTAAGTTGTTCTATAAGCCCAAAATGCAACATGCAATCTTGTGTCCTAATCTCTTTGATTGAAATTGGTAGTTTTAGTAAGGACTAACTTTAGAGTCTTGTTGGTGGACTCCACTTGTCCATCTTTTTTGCCTTATTGGATTTGACATCAAGCACTAATGGAGTTTTTTGCTACAGATCTCTAGGGGAACTCCGTTCAAATCAATGTAACTTTAAGCAAAAACATCTCGATACTACATAAATAAACCTCTTACTACTTGAAGCTAATCACCAATCACATGGGTGGTGATCACAATTGTCTTGGCATCCTCCTCCATCCATATATTTTGTTTTGGTTCTAGAACCAAATATTTAGAGCCAAGCCAAGTGACTATGAGTTTTGACCTGGCTATCTCCCTTTCATGGACTATATCCTCAGTGGATTTACTCGGGTAGAGATGTTGCTGTGCAGCTATTTTATCATCCTTGATCTTTTGTTTAACATCAAAAGCCACCAAAAAGAGATCAAGCTCTCCTACTGGTAGGATTTGAGCAGGAGTTGAAGTTCCATGGGTCACATTTCAACATCTTATAGAAATTGATCACAAACTTTTGGGTCTTTAGGTCTACATCTCTTGGGTACCTTGCTGGGATTTGTAGGAATCTATACCACTTTATCCCCCGTCTTGATTGTCATCAATTCGGAACCCTAATCATGCAATACTTTTGCACTTTGAACTAGGTTAGTATACCTATTGGTTCAACTAGTCATTGGTGAATGTTAAATTACACAGCGCAGCGAAACAGAAACTAAACAAAGAATAAAGAGTACACAGAAAACTGGAGATGAACAAAATTTTCCTTCAATACTAATGTAGTACAGATGATGGCTCCATCCACCCATGTGCTCCCATAGTGGAGCTTAGATGGCGATCTAGACAGATACTAGGTGAAGAGCTACTAGTTGGAAGATTTCTGCTGGAAGATCTGATCTGGTGCAATGGACTGGGAAGGTCCCCTTTTTATAGCTATGAGGGTGGTAGTCGGATCAACGTAGTCAGTGGAGCCGACCAATCAACCTAGTCGGTGGAACCAACTAGTCGTCCATGGAATATTCAAGGAATATTCCCTATATCATCGCCTCGAGGGCTCTCACCCCCAAACCCCCACCACGGGGGCTAATTGGCCCCCAAACCCTAGTGAGAGCAAGGGGCTCCCACACAATCACCTTTCTACCATCAACAGTCTCATAGACCTCATCTAACATGCAAGTCAAGATCCATCCAGTGTCTCGGCCTTACAACTTGAGCACGTTGGTCCACTGGTGGTTACCAGGATGGTGGGGCATTGAGCATATCTAACAGTGAAGGCTTCATGTTCTTGAGCTTCAATCTGCTAACCCTAACTTTTGAAATAATGTTCACTCTTGAGCCAAGATCCACTATTACATCCAACACAATTTTCTTTTTTATTTTTGACATTGATAATTTGTACTTCTTTGTCTAACACTGGAGTGCCAATAACTAGAATGGTGACAAACAAGTCTATCTTATTTATGGGTTTTTCTTCATTTTGAACTTGTTGCAGAACGAACTCATTGATTTCCCATTGCCATTCCAAAACTTGAGTTTCCTTTAGAACTTGGATCTTCTCGAGAGTTACTAGCAAAAACCTCAACCGAGATATCTATTTTGGTGTAATTACACTTAGATCATGTGGTAGCCCCACAACAAGTTCTTTACCCTTTAGGTCCTAAGATATTCAAGAGGCAATGTGCCTTTGTTCCCCCCAATTGATGTCTCTTATAGAAAGTGCTAGATTAACCTCTTTGTTCATTGGTTGTTGACCAACTTACTACATTGGCATCCACTATTTTTGGAATAGCTTGGCATCCAAGATCCACTTTTTGTAATTTCAAATGTTCTTGCCATAGTGGACACTTAGCCTTGGCATGATTACCATTTCAAAAGTAACACCAGTCTGTGAAGCATCTTGATTTTTGTCCTACCAGTTTTCCCTTTTCCTTTTCCTTGCTCAGGTTTTGGTGGTCACACATCCTTAACCTTAGACTCGGGCTCAAACTGAGTCACTTCAAGTGTCTTCTTCTTTGCATGCCAATATTAGGACTCAGCATGTCCTTACTTGGAAGAGTCCCATGGCATTTTATTCTAGTCCTTTTCTGAAACACTTGTTGCAACATTTTTCTTCCTTGCCTGGATTTACTTTGAAACCCATTTCTTTTAGATCCTTCTTTAGTGTTGAATCTATGTTGTGAAGCTTCATCAAAGCATCCTTGTCTTCACTCACCTCAGTCTTTTTTTGCGATTTTTCTTGGCAGTCCATACTTTTCTAGTTCAATAACTCAGTTCAACAGTTCTTCTTATGCCTTAGTTGTGGGTTGACTATTTCTAGAGACTTGATGTCAATTTGGTGTTGGACTAGTTTTTTGATTCCTAGATGGTGGGGTAGGACTAGGATTTCTCTATCCCGACTTCATCTTTTAACTTGAGCTCCTACTAATCTTGCTATGTCTCAACTCTTAGTCAAAAGGTTGGCTTAGACTATGTCTAGTCTCTTGCTCTTCTCAGACTATGTCTAGTCTCCTACTAATCTAGCTATGTCTCAACTCTTAGTTAAAAGGTTGCTCAAACTATGTCTAGTCCCCTGCTCTTTTAATTTTGAAGCATGTGTAGATCTTCTTTGTTGTTCTTGACTTGAGGCACATCTTGGCTGTAAGGTACATGCATATATTTGGCTTGGAGAATCATTCTCATGGCATGGACTATGTTTGCACCTATAATGGAGAGTCTCTATTGATGACTACTCAAAATCTTCTTGCTAAAACTAAAGGTCTCTTCTCTGTTCAAGGGTTTAGGTCTCATCTCGGATGCAAGCTCAAAACCCGGTTTACTTCTAGTGTCAGTATGGTAATCAGACACGACTTCGCTTTGCACATAGCCAAGTCATCATCTACCTGAAGCTTGTCTTTATAGTTAGCCCTTTGATTCCTCCTCACAATCCCCAATCATCTCTTATTGGCTTGGAATTCAATGTAGCTTCTTGGTCTTCCATCCTCTTTGGCCTCTACATAGATGCTTTTCTCATTTTGTCGTATATGTTTCTCTCCTCAACGAGTGCATACCATAAATCCTTTATTACCTAAATGATATGAATTGCTTCCTAAGAGAATTCTTAGTCTAGACACCAGTCACCAAATAGGTTTATAAGATGCTAAAATTCTCAAACTATCTTAAGAGAAGTATTTTGTAATAATTTGCTAATTTGAGTAGCTCTTGTAGCTTTTCTCATGTTAGCATAAGCTGCTATTTTTGAGAATATATGCACCCAATTTTACAAACTCCTCTTCTCAATCTACTCAATTCCCCACTCAAAAACTTTGAGCATGTCAATCCCCAATAGGATTGCAAATTTTTTATGGTCTTTTTCTATCATCCCAAGTTGACTAACTATTCCTATGCCTAGCTTGTTGCATGTGTATGCACAATTCATATAAGATGACCTCTCTTGCAATCCTTAGGCTGATGTGCAAGGTTTCCTACTCCAAATGAGCTGATTGAAATAGATGCCAATGAGTAAATTCCAACAAATAGGCCAACGTTTTGTGTGGGCAAACTACATGAAGATAGGTGATTTCTCACTTAAGAGGACTAAAGGGATGAACAAAGGCATAGTACACATCATTGAACAACAAGTAGTTGTATTAATTCAAAAGCACAAACTATATACAAACAACCTTAGGCTGCACACCAATGAGTATGAAAAGAGATATAATACACATCAATGAACAACAAGTAGTTCTATTAATTTAGATGCCCAAACCAGATACAAACAACCTTAGGCTGCACACCAATATTAGATTCTCTCTACTCGCTTCTACTCACCTTGTGACTTGTACTTGGAACTCTATGAGAAGAATAGCTCGCTTCTATCCTCTAGTCTTTTACAACTCGCTAGGACTCACAACTCTAAACTTGGAATCAATCTCTATGATATAGTAGTAGTCATTGTTTTACATAGCCTATAACTTCTATCTTTGTGCAGAGTTAAGATGGTTGAGTGTACCACCTTATAAACTTGTTCTCCTTGATTAGCTAGGCTAAATCTTGAGATTGGACCAATATTTCCTTTTGCCTTACACCTCTCCATGACTCTTGGACCTGCATTTACTTGAGTATCGGTGTTGGCCAAATCCATCTCCTATTTTCTTGTATGCTCTCCGACCTAATATTTCCTATCTCGAGTCACCACTTGAGCTTGAACCTAACCTGGGTCACCCATTATGAACTGATTGGATCTAGAAAAGTGATTTTTCCCAGGCTCTCACAAATATAGGATGAGAAAAAGGCTTGATGTAGAAGATCCGAATGAAGAAGAGTACGTGGAAATTTTGTAATTTAAATCATGGGGGCATTGTAATTTACATTATGGAGACTTGTATTATGGATCATTAGATATCTAGAACTTTAACCCCTCTTCTCCCATACCATGTCTTGTAGGAATGTTTGTAAGTATCTCTTGATTGCAAAATGGATTCAAGGAAATCCTACTTAATTAGGTGATACTTAGTCCCATAATGTCTTTGTGAGGTGCAATGAAATGATTGGTTTCTTAGTAATGATGTATAATCTGTTGCTGCTACTCTCCTGCTACTTGGCATTCCTACTATAGTAGCAATCCTCTTGTATACATGTAAGGTAATATCCTATCATCATTCTACAATTTCTTGCAACCTCTAGGCTTGCATTGTCTAGCATTTGTGCTCTACATCTACTTGCAAGTTTTTTTTATTTCCTCTAGTTGAGGGTGTATTAGCCAAACAAGCGTCAATACTCACCTCAACTATTGTTTTATTTATTTATGTGTCCTCCTTCAAAATCTCTTTGCATGCTAATGCTATGACATCTATTATAGAAAACATTCAATCCGTAACCAAAATAATTACATTGGATTTAATAGTAGTCTTGGACCAAGGTTGATTGCATTTTGTGGCTTCTTAAAGGAAAAAAGCCTTAAAGCTTAAGCTCTCACTACTTGTGTTGAGGGATTTACCATCAAATTTGCCACTCTCTTTTTCCATCCTCTATTTGCTAAAGGTTTTGACTTCTTTCTCTTTAGCCCGTGTCTCTTATTACTTTGTAGGGAAGTGTTGAAGAAGTCATCATCATCTATTTTTTCCAATGCTATAGGGATGTCAAAAGTGGTCTTCAGTGTTCTACATGTCTTTCATGGGACTATGTCCAGTGCTTCATCATGATGTGTGTCTCCCATGGGACTATTAATCTCATGATGAGGAACTCCCTTGTCACCAACTGGTGGGTTTTGTGGCTGCCTCTAAAAATTCAAATCCTAAAAATAACAAATTTCTTATACTATTAGGAAGACTCAGAGGTAGGTATGCATCATCCAGCATGGTGGTTGTGATAAATGACTTGATCAAATTATCTAACTATTGATCTTTACTAGAAGAAGTGGCGACCTCAGCAATTATAGAATCATTTTCATACATTCTTGTATGTGATGGTCCCATTCCATCTCTTCTACACTCATCTACAATGAAGCACATCTTCACATGAGTCTTGCTACCTAGTGCTACTCGATGAGCTAGCATTGCTATGCTAGGATTACTAGTACTTAGCACTTAGCAATTAGCAATGCTGGCACTTTGCACTAAGCAATGTTAGCACTTACCACTTAGATATAGTAGCACTTGGCATTTAGCACTTAACATAGCACTCACCGATTAGCAATGCTAGCACTTAGCACTTAGCACTTAGCAATTCTAGCAGTAAGCAATGACAAAATCTAGCACTTGGAAATTTGTACTTAGCAATGCCATGATCTAGTACTTAGCGCTTGGCAATACTAGTATTTAGCAGTAGTGTTAGCACTTACCAATTCGCACTTAGCAATACTACCATTTAACACTTATCACTGCTAGCACTTAGCACTTAGCAACGTTAGCACTTAGCAATACTAGCACTTAGAAAAGTTAGCACTTAGCACTTAGTAATACTAGCAATTATTAGCTGGCAATGCTAGCACCTAGCAATGTTAACACTTAGCAATGCTAGCACTTACCACTTAGTAATGGTAGCACTTAGCATTTACCACTTAGCATAACACTTACCACTTAGAAATGCTAGCACTTAGAACTTGGTACCTAGCAAGGCTAGAAATTAGCAAGGTTACCACTTAGCATTTAGCAATGGTAGCGGCACAAGCAATGCTAGTAGTACTAGCACATCTATGCTATTGCCATACTTATAGTTGATAATTAGAGATAATTAGCTGTACCATAGTGCTAATACTACTACTCGATAGTTCTGTACTCCTAGTGTTAGTAATGTAGACTAATGTTCCATACTATTGTAGAGGGGCATACTAGCATCTACTATGCTAGTTCTAATTTCTAGGATACAAAGGGGAAAGAACATCTAGCACATGATATAGTCGAATTCATCTTAGTTGTTGTGATACTTATAACCCAAGTCCCACCTAAGCATGATCTTGGTGGATTCAGGAACTATCTCACAGCAGTTCATATGCATGTAGTGGCCTCAAGTATGGCACATTAGTATATAAAATAACAAATGGTATATGTGTCTACAAAGAGTCATCAACAAATCCACTATATCTTGGTTGAATGATAGCCACAACCTAAGCACTTGTCAACAGTCATTGAGTACTACTAGGGTAGGGGGCTGGGGAAAAAAAATGGGTTGTTTGGATTGCATGGCATGTACATTTCCTAGAAGAAACCTAGATGCAGCTTTTCCTTATTTATCTATCCTTCTCATAATCACGATTAAATTGCCACACCAAAATAACCACTTAGAAATTCAAAATACACATTTCCCAACTATCCATTTCTTGTTTTACTAATTACTGGCAGAAAGTAATGAATGAACAATACCTATCAAATCATTAGAACTGATATCATGAATGAATATTACCTTGCAAATTTTAAGTTTGCTCTTAACTCCTTAGTGTTAGTGGCCAAGATTGATGATTGCATAGTAAGTGAGAGCAATTTCTCATTAATCTCCATTTCATACTACATTTTGTAAGTGCATGACGTGGTCCATTGTGCCGATTGCCTTATAGTCTGCTTGCTTTTTTGGGAAACTTTCTAGGGTGCCCTTCACCTATGCTATGTGTGAAGCTAGTAGTAATGATGCAACCTTGTTTGAATGCATTTTCTTTGCAGCCTCATCAAGTTTTTGCTATGTAACATGAACTTGAGCCTACAGATCTACCATGCTTGTGGTTCAGCAAAAGTGAAATCAAATGTTTTACCGTGTCTAACTAAGCTTGAACATGGTGGCAGTGAGGAGATGCACATGAGGGATTGACTTTCATGGAATCCTTCCTGCCTTCCCTCCTTTGCTTCCACCTCTCCATCTTTCTAGCTATATGGCCATGCTATTCCAATGTATTCATTATCTCTTCTCTGTATAAGGTGCCCAGACAATTGTGAACTATGACTTTTCATCTACAATGGATGTTGCTTTGCAGTATTCCAAGGAAACTCCTTTTTCAAATGAAATCTCAATCTCATGGTTTGCTAGACGATCCTGGTGCACCTTGTAGTAGAGTAGCACTAGTTCTTGTGCAAAACTAGCCTGACAAACCCAATGAGACTTCACTTTTTGGCCAGAATTTGGAATTGTGTGGTCAAACACTAATAGCCATTGCTCTTTTCTTAAATCATATGGAAGAGAAATCTTGCACATATTATTTCCAGTCATGCTCAAGCCACAATTGTCATGGAACTCTATTGTTCAAGGGAAAAACATCTTTTAAAAGGGAGGCTACACTCACATTTTCTTCATTCGAGAGCCTTGTGAGTGGCTCTTTTCCATAGGATTCACTAGGCTCTTTTCCATAGGATTCAATAGACTTTGCTATTGAGATCAAAAGAAAGTAGGGCACAATAGAGTGGAGGTGAATTGAAAAAAGTGGGCAACACAGGGAAGCAAAAGAGTGGAAGACAAGGGAACACAAGTGAGCACGCTTGGGGGGTGCACTACTAAGAAATCCTATGTATAACATGAGTTGAGGACGTATTGAAAAATCCCCTTACCTAAAAGAAATTCATGAATTAAACTACCCCTTGTTCTTTTTAAACTTGGGACAAAATTATGAGTTTTTTTCAGATTTGGTTTATAAAAATATCTTCTATAAAAATATTTATGTAAATTTACCTTAAAATATATAATTGAAAACCCCCTCATTTGAACTCATGTGGTAACTTACATAAATTCTAGGTGATGCACTCAAGCGAGTAGGAGAGTGGAATTGAATTGAAAGACGGGGATACACAATGTGGGGATTAAAGGCCACTGTGTCTTAGCCCCAGTTATGTACACAATACTCAACATATATATATATATATATATATATGAATGACATAGAAGATAAGGGTGATTCAGCACCCACAAACCTGTGTGTTCCTCTCTAGCTCTCACTCTCTTTTGTTTTCATCTTCTGTTGTGAACTCACAACTAGTATCAGAGCGGTTCTCATGTGGCTAGGGCCTTAGACTGCTAAGAGGGCCATTTTTTGAAACTTTGGTTTTGATGTTCCAAAAGAAAAAATACATTTTCTTTGCTCTAGTGAGGATTTCTCTATTCCTTTCGATATGACTTATAGCCTAGAATGACTTGAAGAGGTAACCATTGCCTGCTTTTGCTATCCCATTGCACTTAGAGGGTTTGAAAACCCTTGATTCTTGAATTTTGGACCGTTAACATTGGAAAAATGATTTGTTTTCTCTACCTCATCGTTTTTCATCCCATATGTTGAAACTTGAGTTTGAAGCAACCATTCACAGATCTATTAGTTCTGGGGGACTTAAGAGGTCTTCAAAACCTCTATGTTGCTCATCGTTTGCATTTCAGTGGTGTTTACAAACAGATATGTTTGCTAAAACGTTTTTTGATCTGTATGTTCGACGTGGTGATTGGGACCACGATTTCCAAAGTTCTTCTCTCTGAGACATCGAATCGCCTTCTTTTTTCTATGTGTTATAAAATCATTCAAAGGTTCAATTTCAATTAAATTGCAAGGGTTAACTGGCTTTTACTCCCTCACTCGATAAGATTTTGCAGTTGGGCAGAAAGGAGAAATCTGTAGATTGCATCACTAAGTCAAATGTGTAGATTGCATCACTAAGTCTGGATATGCAGTAACATTCATGTTTTGAGGCATCTCATTGACAGCAGAAGTGAGAGAGGGAGAAAGAGAGGAGTGCACATGGTATAGCTACCTATACACTAAGTGTATTGACAATGAACATGAAGATATACATGTGAACCCCTTAGGGTTAGGGTTAGGGATTGCCTCTATGCCCTATGTGGATAGTGTTAAATTACACGGCGCAGCGGAACAGAAACTAAACAAAGAATAGAGAGTACATAGCAAACTGGAGATGAACAAAATTTTCCTTCAATAGTGATGTAGTACAGATGATGGCTCCATCCACACGTGCGCTCCCACAGTGGAGCTTAGATGGCGATCTAGACAGATACTAGGTGAAGAGCTACTAGCTGGAAGATCTCTACTGAAAATTCTGATTTGGTACAATGGACTGGGAAGGTTACCTCTTTATAGCTATGAGGGCGGTAGTAGGATCAATGTAGTCAGTGGAACCGACCAGTCAACTTAGTTGGTGAAGCCGACCAGTCAACCTAGTCGATGGAACCGACTAGTCGTCCATGGAATATTCAAGGAATATTCCCTATACCATCGCCTCGAGGGCTCTCACACAATCACCTTTCTACCATCAATGGTCTCATTGGATAGACCTCAACTGACATGCAAGTTAGAATCCATCGAGTGTCCCGGGATCACACATGGCTTCTCCTCCTATGGGGGCCTTACAACTTGAGCACCTTGGACCACTCGTGGTTACCAGGAGGGTGGGGCATTGAGCATATTTAACACCCCCCCCTCAATGTCCACCCATAGGTGAACTACCTTCTTGGCCCAATGCCAAGTCTCTAAAGATGACCCTGAAGCTGATCCTTCCCGAGTGCCTTGGTGAAGATATCTATTCCATTTTGCTTTGTTGGACAGTAGACCACCAATTCCACTATCCTGTCCTCGATCAAATCATGCACATAGTGATACTAAATCTCTATATGTTTTGTGCGTGCATGAAACACTGGATTTTTAGCAATGGCCATGCAACTTTGATTGTCGCACCTCAGCACAGTTGCCTCATCCTCTTGCACTCCCATGTGCCATAAGATCCTCCTCAGCCACACTACTTCACATGCAGCAAAACATGCTGCCTTGTACTTAGCCTTGGTAGAAGACAATGCCACTGTTGGTTGTTTCTTTCATAGATCCAAGAAAAGATAACTGAACCTAAAGAGAAACAATATCTAGAAATGGATTTCCTAGAATCAACATCTCCAGCCCAATCTGAGTCACAATGATCAGCCAAGGAAGTGCTCGTACCATAGGTGATGCCATAGTTAAGAGTGCCCTTCACATACCTGTACACTCGCATCCCTGCATTCCAATGATTCTCTTAGGACTTATTGGAGAACCTACTCAAAACGCCAATAGCAAAAATGATGTCCGGTCTAGTGTTGCACAGACAGATGAGACTGCCGATCAACTTCCTATACCTCCCGATGTCTGCTGGTGGTGAGGCATCCTCCATAGATAGCCTCGCATTTACATCCATAGGTGTAGCTATCTCCTTGCACTCAGACATACCAAATGCCTTCAAGATCTCCCTTGCATATTTCTACTAAGAGATGAAGATATTGCCTCGCTCTTGCCAGACTTCAATCCCCAAACAGTAGTGCATCAAGCCTAAGTCTGCTGTCATCTATAAAACTCTATGCTCAATGCCTTTCTAGTCTGCTCAATTATGTCTTCATAGTCACATGTAATAAGCAGATCATCCACATATAGAACAATAATAGCAGATTTTCCACCTTTCCAGTACACATAAAAGTTAGCATCTGAGGCACATCTTTTGAAGTTTAATTTATGAAAGAATTTGTCTATCCATTGGTACCATGCTCTTGGGGCCTGTTTCAGCCCATATAGAGCCTTCTTCAGCTCACATACCTTGTTCTAAGAATGGGGGGCCTCAAACCCAGGTGGCTGAGCCACGTACACCTCCTCCTTGAGGTCACCATTTAAGAATGCTGATTTAACATCCATTTGATAAACTAGCCACTCTTTATGAGCAGCCACCGATAGTACTGTGCGAATAGTGGTCATTCTGGCAGTCGGATCCTACAAATCAAACCCTTCAACCTGTGAAAATTCTTATGCAACCAATCTGGCTTTGTATCGGCCTTGTACTTGACCTTCCAAACCCACTTGGTGCCAATAACCTTTCTGTTAGCTAGTCGATCTACTAGTTCCCAAGTTTCATTCTTCATGATGTTGTCATATTCTACTTGCATAGCATTTTTCCAATCTCGGTCTGCAAGTGCTTCCTCTAAACTCGTAGGCTCCTTTACTTCTATAATAATCTCAGCCATCAAGGCCATATTGACTATGTGAGCAGAAGCCCTCCTTTGCTCCTCGATTCTCTGAGATCGCCTTGGTCCCCCATCTGCATGCTGCTCAACAGACATAAGCATCTGGTTATCATGGTCATAGAGCTGCCTTACCCATCACGGCAATAGCTTTCTTGGTGGTGTAACAACAAGTTGGTGACTTATACCTTCATTATCTGATATTTCCTCCTCCTTTATAGCTCCTAGGACAGGTCCATAGTGAATTGCCTCTTCACTTGATGATAAAGTGGAAGAGCTCTTCTCTGCCTCCACTACATGTGGTTGCTCCTGAACACCACATCGCAGCTTGCTATGATATTCTTTGCCTCTTGATCATACAACTTAGAGGCTTTCTTCTCATCACAATAGCCTAAGAAGATACATTTGGTGCTTTTTGGTTGTATCTTGTTTCTCTCTTTGTCTAGTACATGCGCATAGTATTCACACCCAAACATTCTCAAGTGGGAGGTAAGCCTCATGTGGTGTTTTACCTTTGAGTGCCTTTATATAGCTGCAATTAAGGATGTAAACTGCAGTATTAATAGCCTCAGCCCAAAAGTGGTTTGGCAGTCCAACACCTTTCAACATACACCTCCCCATCTCCAGGGTGGTCCACATTTGGCGTTCAACAACCGAATTTCGCTGAGGCGTATGTGGTGTCATCGTTTGTTGCTTAATCCCTTTGCTCTTCCAAAAATCTCCAAACTCTATAGAACAAACTCACCATCACCATCCGATCTAATTTTCTTCACTTTTCTCCCTATTTCATTTTCAACAAGTTGTAGCCATTCTTTCAATTTACCAAAAGCTTGAGACTTTTCACGAAGAAATTACACCCACATCTTCCTACTATAGTCATCGACAATCAATAAAAAATAGGAAGATCCCCCCAAGGCCTATGTAGGCATCTTACCACACAAGTCAACATGCACCAACTCTAGAGGAGCATTTGCGCTATTCTTGCTTTCTTGTGGGAATGCCTTTCTCTGTTGCTTGCCCATTATGCAATCTTCACATGGTTCTTTGATTTTTGCTACTATAGGTAAGTGAGCAACCATACCTTACTTTTGCATCTCCTTCAGCACTGCAAATTCGATGTGGCCAAATCTTTCCTACCAAAACTTGCTTGTGCCCACACTCCAGCAGTGGCTGTAAGAGCACTTAGCTCATACAGATTGTTCCTCCTTACTCCTATGCCAACAAGATTGCTAGCACTATCCAGAATTTTTGCTCCTATCTTGTTGAACCTCACCTCATGGTTAAGGTCAGTTATGGAAGCAACTGATAGAAAATTTCTCTTGATTTGTGGAACATACAGCACATTAGATAGTTTCTTAACATCTCCATTTACAGAAACAAATGAAACCATACCTATACCCTCAACATGGAATTTTGCGTTATTTCCAACCGTCACAGTGATGGGTTCCTGTAGAGGCTACATGGAACAATATAGACCCTTCTTGCAGGTCATGTGATGGGAGGCACCACTATCCAACACCCATGAATCAATGGTTGATGCTTCTTGAACTGAGGAACACTCTTCCTCAATGGCTAAAAATAGATCCAACTCTGCTTCCATTGTGTTAGCTATCTCTTTCCCCTTATTTGTCTTCTTTAGGGTACCATTCTTTTCATCTGCTTTCTTGACCCAGCAATTTGCAATCACATGGCCCTTCTTCTTGCAGTAGAAGCATTCTCCTTGAAACTTCTTCGTGCCGCCCTTCTTCTTTTTGTCACCACTAGTAGAGGACTCACCTTTGGTGGAGGAACCACCTTTGCCTTTCACAGTGGCAGAGAACACAGCATCCCCATTGCTGCCTCCATCTCGAGCTTTAAGCCTCAATTCCTCCTCCATAAGTAAAGCACAGAACTCCTCAAATGACAATGGTTGGGGTCTCACCTGAGTGTTAAGCGCTGTTACCAGTCCATCAAACCTTGGTGGACATATCCGAAGACACCGCCAACCTAGCTCTTCGCTAGTCCTTTGTTATGAACGCCTCTGCTATCTCTCCTTCATTAAACTTCTCAGGTACGAGCTAATTCTCTAGGTTTCTGGATCCTTGTCTGATTCCGCGTCTCATACTGACTCTTCAATATGTTCCAGGCCACAGTTGCCTTAGATGTATGCTGAATCAAGGTCAAAACACTATCAATAGTACTTGTAACTCGGGCACACAGAGCATCTGCGTTCTTGCATTTCCAAGCTTGTACAAGGTTGGCATTAGGAGGTATTGTACTCCTCGAATTTGATGGGTTAGGGGTTCCTTGTGGTTCTGGGTCAGTCCCCAGTACTGCCTCAGAAGCTCATATGAATCTAGAATAGCAGTACCATCTAGCTTGTCTTCAAAGAAGGCTGGTGGGCAAGTCCTCAATGCCTAGATTGTTGGTGCAGTAGCAGCTGCTAAACTTGAGCCGCTTCGTGTTGCCATCACTCCGTATGTTGTTGAAGCCCTCACCTCTCTTTTGTTCTTCGATCCTTAGAGCCGCCTGTGCTTTGATACCATGTTAAACTACATGACGCAGTGGAATAGAAACTGAACAAAGAATAGAGAGTACACAGCAAACTGGAGATGAACAAAATTTTCCTTCAATAGTGATGTAGTATAAATGATGGCTCTGTCCACCCATGCGCTCCCATAGTGGAGCTTAGATGGCCATCTAGACAGATACTAGGTGAAGAGCTACTAGCTGGAAGATCTTTGCTGGAAGATCTGATTTGGTACAATGGACTGGTGAGGTCACCTCTTTATAGCTATGAGGGCGATATTCGGATCAACGTAGTTGGTGGAACCGACCAGTCAACCTAGTCAGTGGAACTGACTAGTCGTCCATGGAATATTCAAGGAATATTTCCTATACCATCACCTTAGGGGCTCTCGCCCCTTTAAACCCTCGCCAGGGGGGCCACTAGCCCCCCTAGGACCCCCCAACTAGGGGCCAGCTAGCCCCCAGACCCCAGCAAGAGTAAGGGCCTCCCACACAATCACCCTTCTACCATCAACGGTCTCATTGATAGACCTCATTTGACATGCAAGTCAGGATCCATCCAGTGTCCCGGGCTCACACATGGCTTCTCCTCATATGGGGACCTTACAACTTGAGCACCTTGGACCACTGGTGGTTACCAGGAGGGTGGGGCATTGAGCATATCTAATAGATAGTGCAATTTACACTATCTTTAACACCCCCTTTTAAATTGCATTAGATAAGTAGAGGGTGCATGTGCAAGACCTGTTTGTGGATTTTGTTTGGTGCATATGATAGCATCCAAAGCTAAAAAGAAAACTAAAAAGAAATCAGAGTAGTATGTGCATATGTGAGAACATTGACTACATAGCAGAAGCATGTATAATGAGTACAACTTACGATCCTGTACATAATGTGGATTTCCCCCTCTTAAGTTGTGGGTCATCCTTTGCCTTTGGGAATAAAACCCAGAAGATAGGCCAAAAGGAAGAGGAAGGAAATATGCAGAAAGTCAAGTCCACTTGGATCGAAGACTAGTCGATCGAATGATGATTGTGTGAAGAACAGTATGTATGGCTGCCTGCTGCTGAACATGTCAAATCTAAACATGTCATTAAGTCATGTGTCAATAGGATATCTTGGATGTTCCTTGCCTAACATTCCATGCCTTTTAACATATGTGTTAAATGTGGGCTGGAAGTTTAGGGGTATGGTGGCAAGATAAAGCCTTGACCAAAGTGAGACCAAACTTTTGGAACATATCCATCTACGGAACTTCTTTAGCACCTTGCATTGCAAATTGCCTTTGTGAGTGAAGAGGGAGATGTTGGTATGGGGGGAGAGATGGAATTAGAGAGGCGAGAGGAAGCCAAGTCATGGAAGGAGACAAGAGAGGAAGAAGGGTGACAGGGACACCGGTCCAAAGGCAAGGAGAAGTAGGTGGTGTTCTAGGTAGAGCACATCTGCCTCCCAAAAGGAAGTCAGTTTCTTGCCCTTCACCACCATGAAGGAGACTGTATCTCTTGGAAGCAATGACTCGATTGTTGATTTCCAATACATCCTCTTGTTGGGACAAGAAATCATTCAACATCTAGGGAATCATGAAACAATGAAGGATGTATAAAGGAAAATTTTTGTCGTGAAGCGCAAAAGATGATGTATGCACCATTTGATCCCTTGGCAATGTTTGCTATGAGGTACGAGAGACGACCCAGCTGCTCCAACAAAAGTAAGTATAAAAGCACATAGAATTGCTCCTTGAATGGTGAACAATTATATAGGATGTAAAATCCCCTGAGTTCTATCTCATCCCATTCCTACTTGAATGCCTCCCAGATGGCAATGTGAAGTGCCCATTCAAATTGTCCTGTTTTGATCAACCATTTGTCAGATATATATATATCTTCAATATCTACACTAGAAACCACAAACATGCATTTGCATTAGAGTATAGTTGCAAAAAGAGAACAAGTCCATTGTATGAATACAAGTTGTAGGTAGTCTTGAGATTGGATTGAATTCTATTCCTCCACTCACTAAACTACAACACTATCTGCTTGGATGGATGGACATTGGACTATGGACTCTGGAGAATCGAGAGGCAAAGCGATGGTCTTCATTGCCATCCAACATAAAAGCAATCTGTGTTGCTATGTAATATTCTATCATCTTTTTCCTTAGCATCCAATTGACCCTCTTTTTCTCCATTGTTTCCCTTTGTCCCCGATCGCCCCCTTTCATTGCCTCTGGTCTGCAAGTTTTTGTTTTATGACGAGACTCATTTCATGCAAGTGGAAGAAGATGAAACTGTGAAGTATCTGAATAGTTGGGAGAAAAGGCTAGGCAATGAGTATGTGCCCCCAATTAGCCAGACCACTAGAAGACTCCGATTACAACAAGTCTCATGACGATCAGTAAGAAAGAAAAGAAATCATGTTGTGCAATGGTTTGCAATACTGAATGATGGTTGCTTTCAAATGTAGTGGATGATGAGTACGTGATCCCACTAGGGTTGCTATGGTATGAGAAGTTGGGCTACTTGGACAACACCTTCTTGCAACCCTACAGCTTGGAGTGCATCCCCAACATGAATAGTATCGTCCCAGAGTATGAAATCCCAAGAGGGCGAACATAATTGTTACATGAGTAAATCAAAAGAGGAGAAGACACGTTGGAGCTAGGTTTTAAAGTTGGAAAGTCTAGAACATGTCATTGTGCTGAAAAGAATATGGAAGTAGGACCTTTCTTTCACTTCTAATGTCTAGAAGGATTAGTCAAGAATCTAATATATCATTTCTCTTAGATGGGATATATACAAGAGTGAAGCATTCTAGCTAACTAGACAATGCAGTTTCAAGTGAGCACAAATTAGTAAGAGTACAGGTACATAGATTCTATAAAGGTTTGAAAGTGGAGGGGAGCAATGCCATTTAAGCGTGCCATTCATTGCTTGCGAGATTTCAAAAAGATTAGACAAGTGAAAATATATATTAGCACTAGCCCAAAATTCCACCCAAGGGGATGTAAGCATGTTTCCAAGGCAGTGGAAGTTGCACGATCAGAGATGACGATAGGTGGATAGGAACTGTGGAAGAATCAATAAAAACGATGGATGGATTGGGGATGAGAGGAAATTATGGTGATGAGGAAGGTGGTTTTGACGAGCTATGGTGATGGACATGGAAATGGAGGTGAAGAAGGCATTTGGCCAGCCTCTGGGGCTTTATAGCATTTTGCTCTTGAACATTTGCAAGAACATTAATAAGGATCCAAGAGAGGAATTGTTATTGGTTAATGGGGCAAGCATTGGCAATAGTGTTGGCATGATGAAAGAGCTTGACTTCAATTTGAGCTCAATTGTAGAGCTGTCCATTGGTGATTTGCAAAGACAACAATCCAAGTACCCAACATCAGCCACTAGATTCCAGTATAGCTTTTTTTGTGTAGTGATTATTGTTTTTACATGATTGAGCACCCTTGAAATTGATGGCCAAATTTGGAAAATAGAGCTTGGCATGACATGGCAGATTAACACATGGAGAGAGAGAGAGAGAGAGAGAGAGAGAGAGAGAGAGTTGAGGTGGTACATGGCATTCAGTGCAGTCCTCTCTCACTCCCTCTTCACTTCCGCTATCATGGTAGGTGCTCCCACTCCCTTCATGAGTGTCAAGCCCTCCTTGCACGAGGCATCTTCCATCAAAAGAGTCAAAGAGAGTGAAAGCCCTTGCTTCATCAAGGCATAAGCCCTTGCTTCTGTCAAGGAACAAGCCCTCTCCGTGACACACCTTCATTGTCCTCACTTAGCTCTTCTTGCAGAGCTCATCTTCCTTTTTGTTTTGATTCAAAAAGCACTCCATTTCGCTTCACAAAGCTCAAGTTATGGTGTTTTAAAGGTCACAGGGTTTCTTTTGATCTCTAAAGGATTTTGTGAAGGTGTAGGGTCTCTTTTGATCTTTGAAGGATTTTGTGAAGGTGTCTGCATCTCTTTCCTTTGCTGGGAACTTCCAGGAGAGATGGGAACTTCCAGGAGAGATTTTAAGTTTTCTGTAGACTCAACAAGCTGACAGCCAAAACTCCTTCTCTAGCTCGGCCAACTACCTACAGAAAAGCCTCCTCCAAGTGAGTGACATCCCTATGTGGAATCTGTAGCAATTGCTATTGACCCACTTTGGTTGAGCAACTAACTCTTACAACCAAGGCGCTCACCCAGCCATCCTCAAGCTTCAAGCAAGTAGGCCTCTACGACGGCTTCATGAGCAAGCGCCTTCAACCGCCATTCCAATGACTTCTGCAATAGTCCTCGGCTCCTTCAACAAGCTATACAACCGCTTAATGCACGTAGCTTGGACGACCATCCTAGTTTCAACAGCCTTCCATGCACGTTTCGACACCCAAAGAGCCTTCAACGGCCTTCCAACATGTAAGCGCATCAGCTTCATTAGCGAGCTTACTCCCCTGCCTCCAATCAAGGCACTCCTCACCAAAGCAACCCATGCAAGGATCCAATGGTCGACCAAAGCGCGCTCCTATGCAGTGGTGGCCAGCAGCCTCAAACAAAGCCTCTCCAATGATCAACAACATCCTAGAACGTTGGAACTGTATCTATACCTCCCTAGGGCCTTAACAACTCGACCCCTACGGACAGTGCTAGCCTACGGCGGCCAAATGAAAGCTCCAGCTTGAACAGCCTGCAGATCTTCTAGGGCCCTCTACCACTCCCGGTGGAGCTCCAACCAATGAGCGCCCTCCACTCAGAGAGTTTTCTTGAGAGAGAGGGCAAGCCCTTGTTCTGTCAAGGCACAAAAGCCCTTGCTCCGTCAAGGCAAAAAGCCCTCCATTTGAGGCATCTCCATCTCTTCTCAAGATCTCATTGTAGAGCGGCTTCTCACCTCTGTTTTGGTTCAAGAAGCTCTTCATTCTGCTTCATGGAGCTCTAGTTCTCTCATCTTGAGTGTTGAGATTCATTGTTGTTTTTCTTAGAGGAAAGGGAGAGCTCTAAGTTCTTCTTTCTTCATTAGAGAAGCTTGGGACAGCAACCTTCTAAGACTGGCTATGGGACTACAACATAAAGCTTCATCAGAACGAAGCTTGGTGGCCCTCAACCACTTGTAAATAGACAAGCACTCCTACAGCAGAGAATCTAGACTCAGCTCGGCCAAACAACAAAGCGAAAGCTCCATCAACTCCAGCACTATGGCGCTACACAAGAAACGAGTGGCGACCCTTTAGCCAACAAGACTCGGCTCGATCTTCGTCACAAATGACGGCCACCATCAGCCCAGCTGCTCCAGCCGACATAGCAGACCTCCAGCAATAGCGAAACTCACGGGTACCTACAGCAGCTCACAGAGGGGTCGCGATACTTGCTCCAGCAATAGCCTCGACTTGCAACAATACATAGAGCGGCTACATCCAACGTCCAGCCTCAAATGACTTGACATCCCACGCAAGCTCCAACACCTTAGCACACAAAAACGGAGGCTCTTAGCGCCTTGTCCCAGAAAGCGGCTCTCTCGATAGATCTCCATGCATGCCTCCACCTTCGCCTCGATAGGCCCTCCAAGATGCCGTAGCGCCTTCTGCGATAGAGAAGCGTCTCTACTGCCTTCAAGAAAACGGGCCTCCACGGCTTCAAAGATCTCCTCCTCGTTCTGACCTCCTGAGCAACTCATACAACAAGTTGTCACGACTCTTGCCACATCAACGCATTATCTGCCATGTGGTAGATCCCTCAGCATACACGCAGGCAGTCCACATCATCAAGGTAGCCCTTGTGCCATGTCACCATGTGCCCGTGTGCCACGTAAGCAATCTACCACATCAGCATCCACGTGGCAGTGCCACATCATTAATTGCCATTGAGCACCTCAAATCTTCCATATGACATTTTGATAGGCTAGCATCATTAAAACCTAATCATCAAAACCACCTCTTGATTCTTTGCAGCGCACCCAGCACTTAAAATGAATGAAGATAAAATTCATTTGTTGCATTTTGCGATTTGACGTGTAGTCTAGCTGTAGAGTAGCACTACCATAGAGGAGATCCAACTCCACTAAGCCAAGTAAGCCATTGCTGCATTACTTGATTAGTTCCCACCGACGTTAGTCCTATCGGATCTATCACCGGTGTACACACTCATACATCTGACCAGCTCAGTCTTTTGGCATTTGGCACTTCAGCACCTCACAGTGACACTTGGCAGAGTGATCTTCCTCCTCGAATTCAAGATTGTTGCACCTTTGCACACACATATGCCACCCATGTACAATCACATTTGTTAAACTATTTTTGGCATTGGTTTCCTACACGCATACACATCAGCCTTGTACAACCTCTTGGCTACTCCCAACACTTAGTTGTCATCTTCATTTTACAGGCTTGATCCTTGGCACACAGATGTCCTCACATGACTTGGTTTTGATAGTTTCGCATAAGCCCCTCAGCGGCAACTCACACACAGTGTTCTCATGGGTAGACACTCTCGTCGGTACACGGGTAAGCCTCTTGCATAGAGCACCAGATTGCCTCCATCATGGAGTTATTCTCTCATCACACAATTGATGATACACTAGTCATGACTCTGGATGAGATCTGTGAGTGGAAAGAGAACCTTCTTCGACCATTTATTGCCCCAAGATATGTACTAGTGTATGATGCCGATTTGAGCCTCATTGGCCTTGACAAATCAGATGCAGATTCCCCACATGTTAGCATGGATTAGCCCGCAATTTTTTATCATGCACATTCCTCGGTAAGCCCTCAGCATAAGGCACAGTTAGTAGTAAGCCCTCAGCATGAGGCAAATTGATGGTAAGTCCTCAATATGAGGCAGTCCCACTCATATCAACACAAACTGATTCTAGTGATGTACAACCAACACACTCATGCATGGATCCAACTCCATCCTTTGCCAGAGATGTAGATACTTAGCAGGAGTTCACCTATGATCTTGCAGTCCTTCAATAGGTAATTCCTCAGTACGAGGCACTCACATCTTCTGCCGCATGCAAAGATGCATGCCACAACGCATCAGCTCTTCAGGTGATTCCATTCCAGCATCCATCACTGATGCTTTCACTTGTGACATAGAGCATACCTTGGGCTCAATTCCTTTTAGCAATTCTGATCAGCACATCATTCTTTAGGACATTCCAGCATCGGCTCAGTCATGCCGCATTCCAGTGATCACCACCTCTTTCGATCAGTAGATCATTCCTCAACATGAGGATACCTATGCATCAATGCGGTCCTGCCCCAGTGCAGTGGACATCATTAGGTTCTCAACCTGGGGAGACTCAGTGTTTCATCATGCACTTATGGCTGTTGTATACAATCTGTACTTGATGTAGATTGGTAGTTGGACCCACGACTACAAATCAGTCCCCTCATCAGCTAGCCTTACATCCGGATGCCTCTTCTTCAGAACAGCTGCACAGTCCTATTGCCACACAAAATCTCATTTTCTTGGCCACAATCTAGTGTAAATATATGTATCTACACCATGCATAAATAGATATAAAAAGACAATTCATAACCTCAATTTGAGCATCATTGTATTTATAACTAATTAAGACATAAGGAGAATGCAAGGAAAATGATCATGGTGAGTTACCTTACACAAATTCCATACACCTTCAAGACAACAAAGTGACTTGGAACTACACTACCTTTGAAGAAAGCTAGAAGATGAGTTTGAGGGGTCCAATTGAGTCAAGATAGCTTGAATTGTCGACAATGATGTGTGATTGAGGGGGTGTAGTGGAAATGTAGTACTATCATATATAGTTCTAGGCTTGGGATGTTAGGAGTTTGTGAGCAAGAAGCAAGAGACAATATCCCTCAAGTCACCATAACAACCTGCCCTCTACATCAGATGGCTTAAATTTATCTCGATTGAGAATGCACCCAAAAACTATAGCCGTAGATATAGGCACTACCTCCCGATCACCCCCACTCACAATGTGCCAATATTCGCTACACTTACTACAACCATGTCTACTTGGAAATTAAGGAGAATGTAAGGAAAACGATCATGGCAAGTTAGCTTACATGCACACACATGGACTCAGCTTCACTAAGATATCTATTGCATGTAGCACAACACAAGCCACATCAAAGAGCTAAGAGTTTGATACACCAATTGATTCTCCAATAGCATAATGAAATATTTGTGACATTATTTTAAAGACAATATATAGTGAATATTATGAACTCTTTCTAGAAGGTGATTACGGGTCACCTCTTTCATTGCAAGTTCTTGCATTGCCATAGCTCGCTTCTCTTCTCCTTCTTCCTTACCTTACAACATAATCATTGCCATAGGTCCCTCTTCCTTTTACGTTTATAGATCCCATCCCTATATTTGTAAATCTCCATCTCCATCGCTCCGCATCGCACCCTACAATTGCCATTCCTATAGCTCCTCCCCCTACACCTTGTAATTTTCATTGCAATCTCTATCAATCTACTCTATTTCCATGTATTCAATATTTCCATAACTTCCTTTGTTTTGAAATCTCATCTCATCCTGTATCAAAGCTATAAATACCAATCTTTGATTAACAACAACTCAAACAACCATTAGTGCAAGGATGATAAACCTTGAATTCCTCATTTTCTCCAATGATGCACGTTTAAAAATACCAAAGAGTCAAGGACACAATGGCCTCATGTTGTGATGGAGCCATGTGAAATACAAAGCAAGCTAGAAACATTCCCAACAACCATAATTAAAAGTATCACCTGACACAATATTGTTAGCATGAGCAACTCTAGAGACAAAATACTCAAGTGCTAGAGAGGGGTCCCAGATTGATTGATGATTCAACCACTCTTCATTGTAAATCAAACTTGATCTTTGTGTTTTCAATCATGAACATGATCAAGCACATCCATATGTTGGTGGTGTAGATAGTTGCTTCATCTTATACTACCCTCTAAGTCATATCATTTTGTTTTCAAATTTTACAACTCAAAACAACCTCAATTTACTTGCTTGTGGTCCAGAAATTAACGAAAAATTACAAATACTTTCCTTGTTCAAAACCTCTTTGAATTCCAAATCATTTCCTTTTACATTAATTGTGAGCCCCTACTTGTTGTAATCGTTAAATAACTAAAACTAAGATACCTACACCATGCTACACACAATATAATTAATAACAAAATGATATGCAAACCCTTTTAAAAACCAAAACACAACTAGACCAAAAAATTGTTCCCCTAATAATGGAAGCTTGTGGTGTGTTGCAAGGCTATAGAGATGCAACATCAAGTGTTTCATCAATTCTTCAAGATAACTTAAGACAAATTTTAAGAGCCTTGTACCATTGACATAGCCCTCAAGAACCTTTTGTTTGCTAGAAATAGGCTTTGAGGACATGCAAACCTAACATTGAACAAAAGAAATTAGAAGAATGATGAAGCTTTATCGTGACTACTCAAATATAACTGGCAAGCCACTCCAAATATTTTTTAATCTATTTATGTTTTCACAGGAAAATTAAACATAGCACAACGACATCAAGATAGACATCAAGTCAAACATGCCTTCCAATGGTCAACAACAAAAGGGGATTGGCTGTGTAGAAAAAGGATACTCCCAATTCAAATCCAATATATCAAATTCATATTGTGCTACTATTCTAATGCTTGAGTGGATGGAGGCCAATAAGGTCTCTTGTAGACAAGAACTTGCAACAAAGCAAAAGCCAGAGGTACTCTCATGAAGGAATGCATTAAAAAAACACAAAGTTTAAAATTAAGCTAGATTGCAAAGCTTTGAAAAAGAATTCACATAAATGTTCTATTAAGTAGCAGATTTGCAAAGGTTTTAAACCAACTACATGCAACCTTTGCATGCACAACACAACACCAACACCGATTAATTCTCTTCAAGAACTTTGGTCTTGGAGAATTTCGACAGCAAGGTATTCTCTTACAAGAAGCCATGATTCATCACCAATAAGATCTCCTTTCTATGCACGTAGTGCCTTGAACAAATGCAAAACATAATGCAAGGCCAATAATATCTCCTCTTGTACATAAAGCATGCCATATCCTATTGTTCTAATTTGCCAACTCACTGTCATCGTCCAAAGAAACAAACGTTGTGGTTTCCTCTTGAGCATTGGGTTGGATCAAAATGGCCTTCACACCTCTGATATAGCCGAGCTTGAGCTTCCTCTTGTGCCTCCACACTATTGCCCTGGTGTTGCCATTGGTGATGGCATTGCCCTTGGACATGGACATGGACTTGGACTTGGCCTTGTTGACCTTGACCTTGCCTGACCTTGACATTTGCCCTAGCCATCGCCATCCTTGGCTCGCTATTGAGGCTCACCTTCTGTGGCTTGCTCCTCTCGCTCACGTGTAGCTCCTTGCTCAAATTTTTCCCACCATCATTGGTTGTCTCAAACTCGTGGTCCGACATTGCTTCGCTCCTACATCTACATTGATCCTGTTACTCTCCACTACAAATGCATGGATGCATATATCTTGGAGAGCGCATAATACTTTACTCACTGCATAGAAATTTACTCATGTTTTGGGAGTACCTTGACACAATCCATGCAACTTCTTGCAACGTAAGTTCCAATAGGCTTCAATAGCTTGGATGGCTGGATGGAGTCATGGCTTGAATAGCTTTTTCCATCACCAGCTTTATCTCGCTATGCACCTTCACTTAATCCTTGTACATCTTGTTGATCAATAGCCTCTTTTAGTTTCATCAGCTCCTCCTCAAACAACACACGCTTTGAATCCATGCATCCTACAACTAGGTCAACATTATCTAGCTTAGCAGCTCCAAAAGATGGCGTCAATGCCATAAATGTTTTTCATCTCTGCATGTGAAGAGAAGAAAGACAAAAGGCATAGGGACTTATTAGGTGTAGAAGAGAGGAAGTTTCTTATCGAGAAGACGAAGGCTGAAATCAGCAAGGAAGGTATTGATGTGCTTGTTGCCACCCCACTTTCCTCCTCTTGGCAAGCGACCATGGGATTTTTCTTCCCTCACTTTCAAAACTCTCTGATTGGTCTGTAGAGCATCCACCTGCATGTACAATCACAAGCTTCTCTTAAACAATCCCCACCTACAAATTCAAACCAAATAAAATGACAAAAGTCATTTTCCTCCATTGGCTTTGCTTTGGTTACAACAAAATGATGCAACCCATTAGAATGGCAAAGAATCAATCTGTCTAAAGTCACTGAAGCCATATCCACAATGAACAATGATGCACCTCCAAGAGAAAAGAAGTAGAGTAGACCAATCCATAAGTACCTTCAAACGATCTATTTTTAGCAAGTTAATCATGATGGAAAGGCAGTCATAAGAGATTTCAACCTACTGTGATCTACGAAGTAAAATGCATGACGTTTTGTAATGGTGTTTTTGAACATCACCTCTCTTGTTGATGTGTGTCAGTGTCTGTGTCGATGGCATGCAATTTTTCCCTATGCTAGAGAATGTAGGAGGCGTCAACAAATTGCAAGCTGAATGTAGGTGAGTTAGAAGGGGGCAAGTAGTAGAAATGCCAAGCAACAGTGCATCATGGTGCGCGAGCAACGCAACGGGGTCTTCTCGAGCACAATAGGCCAATCGGCTCAAGGCTTAGCTTTTTTAGAATATTTTCTAGGACCTTTGTTGTGGGTTTTGTACAACTATAGTAGATAGACTCCCTATTCGCTACATTGCAGAAGGATGCAAGCAACATTGTTTCTTTCGAGTGGAGGGCAAGAAAATGAAAAAGTCAAAGTGAAGGACCGGAGTGGAGGGAGGCAATGGACACATGCTTCAGGATCACCCCCTTTTGTTTCTTCATCTTCCGCCCTCACTTGCCGATGCAGACAACCACACAGATTAGCCGTCGCTTTTGTCTGATTGATTTTGTTGCATCATGAAACATTCAATGCATCTTGCTTTATTTGCATAGAGTTTTCATCTAGTATGAAAGTAGTTCGGGAGGTACACTTGCAACAACTAGATGTTGGGCTTGGAAATAGGATTCTGATGCTCTACCAAGCATGAAAGTAGGAAAGAGCATGAGCGTGAGCAGAGGTGCAAAGATGTTGTCAGAGGCAATTCTTGGAACAACAGCTAGAGGTTAAGCAATGGATTTTAGACAGCTTGCCATTATGCATCGAAGGCTTTCCATAGAAGGAATCCATTGCGGAATCATTCGCTACTCTTTCAAAATGGCTGCAAGGAGGTTGTGAGAGGGAAGGTTGAGTGTCAATACAAAGGAGGAGCATGAGCGTGGGAAGGAGACTTCAATTTTCAAAATGCGAACCTACTTCATTTCAAAATGAGCTTAATCATTCAATGCTCCACTCCAAGATCTCCTCCCTTGCAGCTCCTAGTTGTGCGACACGTGGTGCCCTCCAAGCTCTCTCCACCCGATGACATGTGGCATAGTCTGGCCTCCCTCTGTCCTTCATATATACTAAGATAAGAAGACTAAATTTGATTCTATTCCTTCATCTATTCTAGGCTCTAGCATCTAAAATACAAACATTACAAGCCTTAAATAGGCTAGAGTTCAACATCTCTTTTCCTGCTCCAACAATCTCCTCATTGGCTAGATTCCATCTCAATTCGATCTAGCTGTGGTCATATTGTATGCCCCCATGACCCCCCCGTTCATTGCACCTTGTGTCAAGCTCCTTGTCTCATCTTTCACAGATCTTTCATCGTCACCTTCTTCATCATCTTTTTCCAATCTTATGTCGGCTTCTTCGTCCCTTCAGTTGGTGTGAGGACCCCTAAGTTCTTTTGCTTTCATCCTTCAGTGTTGGGAGCAACAAACAGATGTGTAAGTTGATTTTTTGAATGTTGCAAATATTAATGAGTGCCCTTCAAATATTTTCACATATCTAGGTATTATTTCTCATTCTTATGTAATTTCCTTAGAAAAGGGGTGGGTACATGTTATAGTGAGATGCTTTTTTACTAGCATAGTAGGGTAATCGATCTCATTGCTGACCATAATTCACTGACCTTCGATTGTCAATTTGCAAAAATGAAGTACGCATGTTGGACCGATTGGGTATGACATTTCTAAAAACCAATCATTTTTGTCAACTTATGTCATAGCTACCATAATATACAAATAGTGGTATGTTTGGGACACCAACATTAGTCCACCTAAGCACATATCCACCCAAAGAGCATGACCATGGAGTTTGTTGCAATTTTTGCATGAATCATAATAACATTTTAAGAGTAATGAAGCATGATGATGAACGCATGTAAGAAATAATCATTATGGATTCATAATTTACATACCTAATTTGCCATAACAGTCACGAGGGTCACTCTTCATATGTCGATATAGCATGTGGGTCCCACTGAAGGTGTTTTTTTATTGGTAAAAGTTTCTAAAATTTTTATAAAAATATCCTTACAAAAGAGGTCTTTTAATTGGGGTATTGAACAAAATTGTACTTTTGTATCGAAAAAGTAGTAATCATATGTCAAGTAGTACTAGAGGAGCAACCTCCTAGAGCTCTAACCTAAGTGAGAACAAATGGGAGACTATTGGCAACTAGGATGTCACTAAGAGATTTATACAATCAAAATAGAATAGTAGCATAACCATATGCAATGCTTGTGGAGTGCTTGTGTATATTAGAGATACTCGTGCATTTCTGACACATCGCTTGTATTAGGTTCTCCAAAGAAAATGATGATCCCATTATGATGGAAGATATGATGGAACTAAGAAAAAGCAAGCAGCCTACCAATGCAATTAAACATCATGTCCATCCCAATGTATGTAAAATTATGTACAAATGAGCAATCCATATCCAATAGGTATCCTAGTGAGTATCCAATCTTCTGTCATATAATGATCCACAAATGTGACCTTATGTTTTTATTAATTATAATTCAATTTCTTACATCCTTGATGTTAATAGGACACTTAGTAATTTAGCAATGCTCTAATATTTGGATTGAATTGTAGATGGTGAAAGAGGGGTGGAATGACTTCATTTAAAGGAGGGGTGGACTAAATTCATTTAAAGGAAGTTGATTCCTTGTCAAAACCTTCCAATCCGCTTCCATATGTGAAGCTTTATAAGTTAAGGTATTAAAAAGGGACCGAAGTATGAATACATATCAACAAGCCAATTTTTACAAAAAGAAAATGTGTTCTAAAAAACAAGCCCACCACAAGAAAAAGAGAGGTGTGCTTTAATTCATTTAACTGAACTAGATGATTGTTGGAGGTAAGTGATCCCTCCGATGTGCCTACCAAAAGGGGCATGAGAGAGAGAGAGAGAGAGAGAGAGAGAGCTACATGATGGAAGCCTACAAGATGGGATCGAGAGATGAAAATCCAAACATCCCAATCCATTACACATAAGACATAAGACTAAATTTGATTCTATTTCTTCATTTATTCTAGGCTCTAGCATCTAAAATACAAACATTACAAACCTTACATAGGCTAGAGTTCAACATCTCTTTTCCTACTCCAACAATCTCCTCATTGGCTAGATTCCATCCAGCTGTGCTCATGGTCAAATTGTATGCCCCCATTTCCCCCCCATTCATTGCACCTTGTGTCAAGCTCCTTGTCTCATCTTTCACAAATCTTTCATCATCACCTTCTTCATCATCTTTTTCCAATCTTATGTCGGCTTCTTTGTCCCTTTAGTTGGTCTTAGGACCCTTATGTTCTTTTGCTTTCATCCTTCAATGTTGGTTCTCTTTGGTCTTTGGTGTGAGGCCAAATTTATGTTGTACTATCACAATTTTATATTATACATGCCACAATTTATGTTGTACTATCACAATTTTATATTATACATGCCACATCATATTACAGACATTGAAAATAATCACATTAACATTGGTCTATTTTTACCACACATGCATGTGCACATTTACATGCACTTGAATACACACATGCATACACATAGACTCACACATACACATACCCATCGGTTACATGAACATGTATGTGTGCATGTACAATATGGTGCTTTTTTGTTAAATTACAAGCTATCATGCCAAAATTACACAAGATTTCTCCTCCTTCTCTTTAAAGTTTCACAATTGGAATGTTGATCTAATGTTGGTTTATTTGTGTGTGTGTGTGTTAGAGGATGGCCCGAGGGGGGGTGTAAGGGTTGAGGGGTTTGAATGATGTATAATACAAGGAAAGAGATTCATGTTTCATAGTTAACCATTTGCTTTCTTGTGGTAGAGAACAACAAACAAATGTGTAAGTTGAGTTTTTGAATGTTGCAATTATTAATGAGTGCCCTTCAAATATTTTCACATATCTAGGTATTATTTCTCGTTCTTATGTAATTTCCTTAGAAAAGGGGTGGGTACATGTTATAGTGAGATACTTTTTTACTAGCATAGTAAGGTAATCGATCTCATTATTGACCACAATTCACTGACCTTCGATTGTCAATTTGCAAAAATTAAGTATGCATGTGTTGGACCGATTGGGTATGACATTCATGGATGATTTTTTCAAGTTATTTTCGTTAAGAAGCTAAAATTTTATATTGGCATCAAAAGTTTGTATGCCCTAATAAAAATGAACATTTGAAACATTCGCCAAGATTTGAAACTTTTATGCAAAAAAAGTCAAAGTTTCGCCAAGATTCATATTTTTTCCTTCAAATTTCAAAAGAAAATATATAAAAAAGTACTACATTCTATTAATATTGTGAAACTAAAAAAGGGACGGTGAAAACTTTCGCCAAGATTTTATATTAATATAAAAGGATAGATTCGATAAAAACATTCCTGATGACATTTCTAAAAACCAATCATTTTTTTCAACTTATGTTATAGCTACCATAATATACAAATAGTGGTATGTTTGGGACACCAACATTAGTCCACCTAAGCACATATCCACCAAAGAGCACGACTATGGAGTTTGGTGCAATTTTTGCATGCATCATAATAACATTTTAAGAGTAATCAAGCATGATGATGAATGCATGTAAGAAATAATCATTATGGATTTCTCATTTACATACCTAATTTGCCATAATAGTCACGAGGGTCACTCTTCATATGTCGATATAGCATGTGGGTCCCACTAAAGGTGTTTTTTTAATGGTAAAAGTTTCCAAAAATTTTATAGAAATATCTTTACAAAAGAGGTCTTTTAATTGGGGTATTGAAAAAATTGTAATTTTGTATCGAAAAAGAGGCCCTTTTAAATCCTTATGATTTACAAATAAGGGGTTTTAATGATACCCCTTGAATGCATGTGACATATAGGGTTTTCACAAGTAGTCATCCCCCAAAGACTACAAATATTAAACTTTTAGGATATGAACTTGCATAACACAACATCTAGCTTCCAACTTGCTTCCAATAACTTGACACATATTTCTAGCTAGACATGTATAAAAAGTCTATTATGCCAACGAAACAATGTCTCTAGAGTATATATTAGGAAAAAAGGGACTCATTTTGGGGCCTTTTAGCCAAGAAAGAAAATAGACCTCCACCAATCAAAGGAGGGCCAACGTAACGTTGAAAATTTTAGAAAAAGGAAAACAAAAGAAATGCGGTCGAGTTTGCATTCAATGAGGATACTTGAGTTACTTTTTTATATCTGACGTGCAATATAGAATTTGAACACCTATTTCATTAATTTTGGACTTTTTTTGTTGTTTTTGGACGAAGCCCAAAAATCCTTCCCAAATGAAAAGTTTACTTTGTGAAAATATCCTTCCCAAATCAAAATTTTACTTTCTGAAAATATTCTTCCCAAATCAAAAGTTCACTTTGTGGCACTATCATATTCACATAAAAATATTGTTTTTTCAATCTATACTTTTGCACCAACATGCAAGAATTTGAAATAATCCTATATTAGAAATTCTAGCTATATCTAAGTTATTTGTTAATTTAATTATTTTTAATATTTTTCCTTGACGTGATAAATTTATAAATCCATGAAAGGAGACTTAAATATTTCATGAAAATAACATTGTCACTCGCAATATGCACAAAATTTTTAAAACTTTTAATAAATAGAAAAAAGACATGATGCCATAAGACCCAAGTTTTGTATTGAACCAAAGAGGTATAATAGCAATTATAGCTATTATTATATGATTACATTGAGAGACGTTGCTCTCAATTAGAGTCTTTATATCCAAAATGATATAGATTGAACATATGTTTACAATTTAAATTGTTGCTCTTAAAGAGCCTCAATCCGTGCCATTTGCATAATTTGACTCCCCATTGTCTTATTGCTCAATGTCACGACAGTCCCTTGCCAGGTGCCATCTACATTAATTCCCACTTGTCTTGCCAAGCCTTGCCCCTTGGGTGCATTGACTCCCCATTGTCTTATTGCTTAATGTGATAGTCCCTTGCCAGGTGCCATCTGCATTAACTCCCTATTGTCTTGCCAAGCCTTGACCCTTGGGTGACATCCAGTGCAAAATACAGGTGCCATCTACATTAACTCCCACTTGTCTTGCCAAGCCTTGCCCCTTGGGTGCATTGACTCCCCATTATCTTATTGCTCAATGTGATAGTCCCTTGCTAGGTGCCATCTACATTAACTCCCTATTGTCTTGCCAAGCCTTGACCCTTGGGTGACATCCAGTGCATATTTTGTCTCTCATTTGACATAGGAGGTGATGACTTTGATTATAATTGTCTTGAATTGGCTTCTTGCCTAGTACCCAAATAAAATCCTTCAATGGACTTCAATACAAAGCTTTAATCATGGACATTCTTCATTTGCACTGTCTCCTTCTACTTCCTCCATGGCGAGCATCCTTAAAAATTCGTGTATATGCAAAATACTTTGTTGTGGTATTTTTATTTTTCCTTCTACCTCATATCCCATGCGCTTCTTTGATTTCTTTGCCCTTGAATGCCAAGACACTATGATTGTCTCCGTCGAAACTTGAGAGACCGCTTCATCATTTGGGACCCACTCCTTCATTATACAATTAGTATACAATGTGTTGTTATCCATATTCTCCTTCCTGCCCTTTGGCTCATACCATACTGCTGTAAATGTTGTAGCTCTCCCTTGGTCATCTCTTTGCACATCAACTACTTTTGCAACCCAAAACTTCACATTCTCATATTCATCATCCGATGGCCGAACCACAACAAAACAATCGACCTCTATATCTACTTGTGGCATAAACTCTCTCTTCTTCGGTCCACAATATGGACATGGGAGTAATGATACAAATTCATTTTCAAAGACTGGAGCTGGGCGCAAATCGTTATGAACATTTGGCCAAAACATATTGCATTCTTGCTTGACATCCTTTGAGTCTCGCATTCTCTCAAGGTCCTTTATTAAATTTCATGTCTTGTTAATTACAGTGGTAGTGTGTTCTCTCCAAGTAGGGTTCGAATCAGGATATCTCCGGGAGCATTTCCTCTTTGTATGTAATAAATGCTTTTAATCCTTCTATTTCATAGCTAGACCTCTCATTGAATTCTTGTATAGGAGCCCATGTTGGATACCTTTCCTTGCTGGGAATTGAAGTTAAGAGACTGTAAGGTTCTTCAGCTTCCCATTTTGTATCATGAGAATACTGTTGCCATTGGATTACGGGTTTTTCATCTTTTAAAAAAAAACGAAAGTAGTGTGGATTGGTATGACCTGTCAATGCATCACCACCCATCTGTATGAAAGATATAATGAAGCTCTTCCAATTAGATATGTTTTGCATGGCCGATCATGCATTATACACCGTTTTTCCCCTAGGCACATCCGTAAAAAAACACGCCCTTAGGTGTGTTATCTGACCAAGTACTTATCGGATGGGTGTGTCTCTTTTAGAACATTTCAATACCACCTAGGTTGAGGCGTAGGAAAATTGTTGTGCCCATCGGATATCCTTTGCATGGTCGATCGAGCATTAAATACTATTTTTGCTCTAGCGTCATGCACATCCGAAAAAAACACACTGCTAGGTATCTTATCTGATCAAGCACTTATGGGACGGGCATGCCACTTTGCATGTAAGTCAATTCCACCTAGTTGAAGGTGTGTGCAAAGTATTGTGCCCATCGGATATGTTTTGCATTGTCGATCAAGCATAAAACACCGTTTTTGCCTTAGTGTCATGCACAACCATAAAAAAACACGGTCCTAGGTGTGTTAATCAAACAAGTACTTATCGAATGGGGGCTCCACTTTGCACGCAAGTCCGTTTCAACTAGGTTGAGATGCATGCAAAGTATTATCACCATTGGATATGCTCTGCATGGTCGATTATGCATTATACAACATTTTTCCGGTAGTGATATGCACATCCGCAAAAAAACACGCCCTTAGTATGTTATCTAACCAAGTACTTATCGGATGGGTGTGCCTCTTTGAGAAAATTTCAATACCACCTAGGTTAAGGCTTAGGAAAAGTACTGTGCCCATTGGATATGCTTTGCATGGTTGATCGAGCATTAAATACCATTTTTGCCTTAGTGTCATGCACATCCGTAAAAAAACACGTTGCTAGGTGTGTTATCCGATCAAGTACTTATGAGATGGGAATGCCACCTTGCATGTAAGTCAATTCCAGCTAGTTAAAGGTGTGTGCAAGGTACTGTGCCCATCGGATATGCTTTGCATTGTCGATCAAGCATAAAACACCGTTTTTGCCTTAGTGTCATGCACAACCATATAAAAACACGGCCCTAGGAGTGTTATTCAAACAAGTACAGATGGGGGCTCCACTTTGCATGCAAGTCCCTTACAACTATGTTGAGGTGCGTGCAAAGTATTGTTACCATCGGATATGCTTTGCATGGTCGATCATGCATTATACACCGTTTTTTCCCTAGTGATATGCACATCCGCAAAAAAACACGCCCTTAGGTGTGTTATCTGACCAAGTACTTATCGGATGGGTGTGCCTATTTGAGAACATTTCAATACCACCTAGGTTGAGGCATAGGAAAAGTGTCGTGCCCATCAGATATCCTTTGCATGGTCGATTGAGCATTAAATACTATTTTTGCTCGAGTGTCATGCACATTCATAAAAAAACACACTCCTAGGTATGTTATCCAATCAAGCACTTATGAGATGGGAGTGCCACTTTGCATGTAAGTTAATTCCACCTAGTTAAAGATGTGTGCAAAGTATTGTGCCCATCGGATATGCTTTGCATTGTCGATCAAGCATAAAACACCGTTTTTGCCTTAGTGTCATGCACAACCATGAAAAAACACGGTCCTAGGTGTGTTAATCAAAGAAGTACTTATTGGATGGGGGATCCACTTTGCACATAAGTCCGTTTCAACTAGGTTGAGATGCATGCAAAGTATTGTCACCATCGGTTATGCTCTGCATGGTCGATTACACATTATACAACGTTTTTCCGGTAGTGATATGCACATCGGCAAAAAAACACGCCCTTAGGTATGTTATCTGACCAAGTACTTGTCAGATGGGTGTGCGGCTTCGAGAACATTTCAATACCACCTAGGTTAAGGTGTAGGAAAAGTATTGTGCCCATGGGATATGCTTTGCATGGTCGATCGAGCATTAAATACCATTTTTACCTTAGTGTCATGCACATCCGTAAAAAAACACACTGCTAGGTGTGTTATCCGATCAAGTACTTATGCGATGGGAATGCCACTTTGCATGTAATTCAATTCCACCTAGTTGAAGGTTTGTGCAAAGTATTGTGCCCATCAGATATGCTTTGCATTGTCGATCAACATAAAACACCGTTTTTGCCTTAGTGTAATGCACAACCATAAAAAAACACGGTCCTAGGTGTGTTATTCAAATAAGTACTTATTAGATGGGGGCTCCACTGTGCACACAAGTATCTTTCAACTAGGTTGAGGTGCATGCAAAGTATCGTGACCATCGGATATGCTTTGCATGGCCGATCACGCATTATACATCGTTTTTTCCCTAGTGATATGCAGATCCGCAAAAGAACACGCCCTTAGCTGTGTTATCTGACCAAGTACTTATTAGATGGGTTTGCCTCTTTGAGAACATTTCAATACCCCCTAGGTTAAGGCATACAAAAAGTTTTGTGTCCATCGGATATCCTTTGCATGGTCGATCGAGCATGAAATACTATTTTTACTCTAGTGTCATGCACATTCGTAAAAAATCACACTGCTAGGTATAATTTCCGATCAAGAACTTATGGGATGGGCGTGCCACTTTGCAAGTAAGTCAATTCCACCTAGTTGAAGGTGTGTGCAAAGTATTGTGCCCATCGGATATGCTTCGCATTGTGGATCAAGCATAAAACACCGTTTTTGCCTTAGTGTCATGCACAACCAGATAAAAACACAGCCGTAGGTGTGTTATTCAAACAAGTACTTATCGGATGGGGGCTCCACTTTGTACGCAACTCTGTTTAGACTACCTTGAGGTGTGTGCAAAGTATTGTCACGATCAGATATGATTTGCATGGTCGATCACGCATTATACACCGTTTTTTCCCTAGTGATATGCACATCCGCAAAAAAACACACCGTTAGGTGTGTTATCTGACCAAGTACTTATCGGATGGGTGTGCCTCTTTGAGAGCATTTCAATACCATCAAGGTTGAGGCATAGGAAAAGTGTTGTGCCCATCGGATATCCTTTGCATGGTCGATCAAGCATTAAATACTATTTTTGCTCTAGTGTCATGCACATCCATAAAAAAACACGCTGCTAGGTATGTTATCCGATCAAGCACTTATGGCATGGGTGTGCCACTTTGCATGTAAGTCAATTCCACCTAGTTGAAGGTGTGTGCAAAGTATTGTGCCCATCTTATATTCTTTGCATTGTCGATCAAGCATAAAACACCGTTTTTGGCTTAGTGTCATGCACAACCATGAAAAAACACGGTCCTAAGTGTGGTAATCAAACAAGTACTTATTGGATGGGGGCTCCAGTTTGTACACAAGTCCATTTCAACTCGGTTGAGATGCGTGCAAAGTATTGTCACCATTGGATATGGTCTGCATGGTCGATTACGCATTATACAACGTTTTTACCGTAGTGATATGTACATTCGCAAAAAAACACGCCCTTAGGTATGTTATCTGACCAAGTACTTATCGGATGGGTGTGCGTCTTTGAGAACATTTCAATACCACCTAGGTTGAGACATAGGAAAAGTATTGTGCCCATCGGATATGCTTTGCATGGTCGATTGAGCATTAAATACCATTTTTGCCTTAGTGTCATGCACATCCGTAAAAAAACATGCTGCTAGGTATGTTATCCGATCAAGTACTTATGCGATGGGAATGCCACTTTGCATGTAATTCAATTCCACCTAGTTGAAGGTGTGTGCAAAGTATTGTGCCCATCGGATATGCTTTGCATTGTCGATCAAGCATAAAACACCGTTTTTGCCTTAGTGTAATGCACAACCATAAAAAAACACAGTCCTAGGTGTGTTATTCAAACAAGTACATATCAGATGGGGGCTCCACTTTGCACGCAAGTATCTTTCAACTAGGATGAGGTGCATGCAAAGTACTGTGACCATAGGATATGCTTTCCATGGCTGATCATGCATTATACATCGTTTTTCCCCTAGTGATATGCACATCCGCAAAAAAACACACCCTTAGGTGTGTTATCTGACCAAGTACTTATCAGATGGGTGTGCCTGTTTAAGAACATTTCAATACCACCTAGGTTGAGGTATAGGAAAAGTGTTGTGCCGATCGGATATCCTTTCATTGGTCGATCGAGCATGAAATACTATTTCTGCTCTAGTGTCATACACATTCATAAAAAATCACGCTGCTAGGTATGTTATCTGATCATGCACAAAAACACGCTGCTAGGTATGTTATCCGATCAAGCACTTATGGGATGGGTGTGCCACTTTTCATGTAAGTCAATTGCACCTAGTTGAAGGTGTGTGCAAAGTATTGTGCCCATCGGATATGCTTTGCATTGTCGATCAACCATAAAACACCGTTTTTAGCTTAGTGTCATGCACAACCATGAAAAAAAACACGGTCCTAAGTGTGTTAAACAAACAAGTACTTATCAGATGGGGGCTCGAGTTTGCACGCAAGTCCGTTTGAAATAGGTTGAGATGCATGCAAAGTATTGTCACCATCAGATATGCTCTACATGGTCGATTACGCATTATACAACATTTTTCCCGTAGTGATATGCACATCCGCAAAAAAACACACCCCTAGGTATGTTATCTGACCAAGTACTTATCGAATGGGTGTGCCTCTTTGAGAACATTTCAATACCACCTAGGTTAAGGCGTAGGAAAAGTATTGTGCCCATCGGATATGCTTTGCATGGTCGATCGAGCATTAAATACCATTTTTGCCTTAGTGTCATGCACATCCGTAAAAAAACACGCTGCTAGGTGTGTTATCGGATCAAGTACTTATGCGATGGGAATGCCACTTTGCATGTCAGTCAATTCCACCTAGTTGAAGGTGTCTGCAAAGTATTGTGCCCATCGGATATGCTTTGCATTGTGGATCAAGCATAAAACACCATTTTTGCCTTAGTGTCATGCACAACCATATAAAAACACGGCCGTAGGTGTGTTATTCAAACAAGTACTTATCGGATGGGGACTCCACTTTGCACGCAAGTCCGTTTTAACTACATTGAGGTGCGTACAAAGTATTATCACCATCGGATATGCTTTGCATGGTCGATCATGCATTATACACCATTTTTTCCCTAGTGATATGCACATCCACAAAAAAACACACCCTTAGGTGTGTTATCTAACCAAGTACTTATCGGATGGGTGTGCCTCTTTGAGAAAATTTCAATACCACCTAGGTTGAGGCGTAAGAGAAGTGTTGTGCCCATCGGATATCCTTTGCATGGTTGATCGAGCATTAAATACTATTTTTGCTCTAGTGTCATGCACATCCGTAAAAAATCACGCTGCTAGGTATGTTATCCGATCAAGCACTTATGGCATGGGTGTGCCACTTTGCATGTAAGTCAATTCCATCTAGTTGAAGGTGTGTGCAAAGTATTGTGCCCATCTTATATTCTTTGCATTGTCGATCAAGCATAAAACACCGTTTTTGGCTTAGTGTCATGCACAACCATGAAAAAACACGGTCCTAAGTGTGGTAATCAAACAAGTACTTATCGGATGGGGGCTCCAGTTTGTACACAAGTCCATTTCACCTTGGTTGAGATGCGTGCAAAGTATTGTCACCATTGGATATGGTCTGCATGGTTGATTATGAATTATACAACGTTTTTACCGTAGTGATATGCACATCCGCAAAAAAACACGCCCTTAGGTATGTTATCTGACCAAGATGGGTGTGCCTCTTTGAGAACATTTCAATACCACCTAGGTTGAGGCATAGGAAAAGTATTGTGCCCATTGGATATGCTTTGCATGGTCGATCGAGCATTAAATACCATTTTTGCCTTAGTGTTATGCACATCCGTAAAAAAACACGCTGCTAGGTGTGTTATCCGATCAAGTACTTATGCGATGGGAATGCCACTATGCATGTAAGTCCATTCCACCTAGTTGAAGGTGTGTGCAAAGTATTGTGCCCATTGGATATGCTTTGCATTGTCGATCAAGCATAAAACACCGTTTTTGCCTTAGTGTAATGCATAACCATAAAAAAACACAGTCCTAGGTGTGTTATTCAAACAAGTACATATAAGATGGGGGCTCCACTTTGCACGCAAGTATCTTTCAACTAGGATGAGGTGCATGCAAAGTATTGTGACCATCAGATATGCTTTCCATTGCTGAACACGCATTATACATCGTTTTTCCCCTAGTGATATGCACATCGGTAAAAAAACACACCCTTAGGTGTGTTATCTGACCAAGTACTTATCGGATGGGTGTGCCTGTTTGAGAGCATTTCAATACCACCTAGGTTGAGGTATAGGAAAAGTGTTGTGCCGATCGGATATCCTTTCATTGGTCGATCGAGCATGAAATACTATTTCTACTCGTGTCATACACATTCCTAAAAAATCGCGCTGCTAGGTATGTTATTCGATCCAGCACTTATGGGATGGGTGTGCCACTTTGCATGTAATTCAATTCCACCTCGTTGAAGGTGTGTGCAAAGTATTGTGCCCATCGGATATGCTTTGCATTGTGGATCAAGCATAAAACACCGTTTTTGCCTTAGTGTCATGCACAACCATGAAAAAACACGGTCCTAGGTGTGTTAATCAAACAAGTACTTATCGGATGGGGGCTCCACTTTGCACACAAGTCTGTTTCAACTAAGTTGAGGTGCATGCAAGGTATTGTCACCATCGGATATGCTTTGCATGGTCGATCACGCATTATACACAGTTTTTTCCCTAGTGATATGCACATCCGCAAAAAAACACGCCTTAGGTGTGTTATCTAACCAAGTACTTATCGGATGGGTGTGCCTCTTTGTAAAAATTTCAATACCACGTAGGTTGAGGCGTAGGAGAAGTGTTGTGCCCATCGGATATCCTTTGCATAGTCGATCGAGCATTAAATACTATTTTTGCTCTACTGTCATGCACATCCGGAAAAAAACACGCTGCTAGGTATGTTATCCGATCAAGCACTTATGGGATGGGTGTGCCACTTTGCATGTAAGTCAATTCCACCTAGTTGAAGGTGTGTGCAAAGTATTGTGCCCATCGGATATGCTTTGCATTGTCGATCAAGCATAAAACACCGTTTTTGGCTTAGTGTCATGCACAACCATGAAAAAACATAGTCCTAAGTGTGTTAATCAAACAAGTACTTATCGGATGGGGGCTCGAGTTTGCACACAAGTCCGTTTCCAATATTTTGAGATGCATGCAAAGTATTGTCACCATCGGATATGCTCTGCATGGTCGATTATGCATTATACAACATTTTTCGTGTAGTGATATGCACATCCGCAAAAAAACACACCCTTAGGTATGTTATCTGACCAAGTACTTATCGGATGGGTGTGCCTCTTTGAGAACATTTCAATACCACATAGGTTAAGGCATAGGAAAAGTATTGTGCCCATCGGATATGCTTTGCATGGTCGATCGAGCATTAAATACCATTTTTGCCTTAGTGTCATGCACATCCGTAAAAAAACACACTGCTAGGTGTGTTATCGGATCAAGTACTTATGCGATGGGAATGCCACTTTGCATGTAAGTCAATTACACCTAGTTGAAGGTGTGTGCAAAGTATTGTGCCCATCGGATATGCTTTGCATTGTGGATCAAGCATAGAACACCGTTTTTGCCTTAGTGTCATGCACAACTATATAAAAACACGGCCGTAGGTGTGTTATTCAAACAAGTACTTATCGAATGGGGACTCCACTTTGTAAGAAAGTCCGTTTCAACTACATTGAGGTGCGTGCAAAGTATTGTTACCATCGGATATGCTTTGCATGGTCGATCACGCATTATACACCATTTTTTCCCTAGTGATATGCACATCCGCAAAAAAACACGCCCTTAGGTGAGTTATCTTACCAAGTACTTATCGGATGGGTGTGCCTCTTTGAGAAAATTTCAGTACCACCTAGGTTGAGGTGTATGAGAAGTGTTGTGCCCATCGGATATCCTTTGCATGGTCGATCGAGCATTAGATACTATTTTTGCTCTAGTGTCATGCACATCCGTAAAAAATCACGCTGCTAGGTATGTTATCTGATCAAGCACTTATGGGATGGGCATGCCACTTTGCATGTAAGTCAATTACACCTAGTTGAGGGTATGTGCAAAGTATTGTGCCCATCGGATATTCTTTGCATTGTCGATCAAGCATAAAACACCGTTTTTGCCATAGTGTCATGCACAACCATGAAAAAACACGGTCCTAGGTGTGTTAATCAAACAAGTACTTATCGGATGGGGGCTCCACTTTGCACGCATGTCCATTTCAACTATGTTGAGGTGTGTGAAAAGTATTTTCACCATCGGATATGCTTTGCATGGTCGATCACGCATTATACACCATTTTTTCCCTAGTGATATGCACATCCGCAAAAAAACACGCCCTTAGGTGTATTATCTGACCAAGTACTTATCGGATGGGTGTGCCTCTTTGAGAAAATTTCAATACCACCTAGGTTGAGGTGTAGGAAAAGTGTTGTGCCCATCGGATATCCTTTGCATGGTCGATCGAGCATTAAATACTATTTTTGCTCTAGTGTCATGCACATCCGTAAAAAAACACGCTGCTAGGTATGTTATCCGATCAAGCACTTATGGGATGGGTGTGCCACTTTGCATGTAAGTCAATTCCATCTAGTTGAAGGTGTGTGCAAAGTATTGTGCCCATCAGATATGTGCATTGTCGATCAAGCATAAAACACCGTTTTTAGCTTCGTGTCATGCACAACCATGAAAAAACACGGTCCTAAGTGTGTTAATCAAACAAGTACTTATCCGATGGGGGCTCTAGTTTGCACGCAAGTCTGTTTCAACTAGGTTGAGATGTGTGCAAAGTATTTTCACCATAGGATATGCTCTTCATGGTTGATTACGCATTATACAACGTTTTTCCCGTAGTGATATGCACATCTGCAAAAAAAACACGCCCTTAGGTATGTTATCTGATCGGATATGCTTTGTATGGTTAATCGAGCATTAAATACCATTTTTGCCTTAGTGTCATGCACATCCGTAAAAAAACACGCTGCTAGGTGTGTTATCCGATCAAGTACTTATGCGATGGGAATGCCACTTTTCATGTAAGTCAATTCCACCTATTTGAAGGTGTGTGCAAAGTATTGTGCCCATCGGATATGCTTTGCAGTGTCGATCAAGCATAAAACACCGTTTTTGCCTTAGTGTCATGCACAACCATATAAAAACACAGCCGTAGGTGTATTATTCAATCAAGTGCTTATTGGATGGGTGATCCACTTTGCACGCAAGTCCATTTAAACCATATTGAGGTGTGTGCAAAGTATTGTCACCATCGGATATGCTTTGCATGGTCGATCAAGCATTATACACCATTTTTTACCTAGTGATATGCACATCCGCAAAAAAACACGCCCTTATGTGTGTTATCTGACCAAGTACTTATCAGATGGGTGTGCCTCTTTGAGAACATTTCAACACCACCAAGGTTGAGGCATAGGAAAAGTGTTGTGCCCATCGGATATCCTTTGCATGGTCGATCGAGCATTAAATACTATTTTTGCTCGTCATGCACATCCGTAAAAAAACACACTGCTAGGTATGTTATCCGATCAAGCACTTATGGGATGGGAGTGCCACTTTTCATGTAAGTCAATTCTACCTAGTTAAAGGTGTGTGAAAAGTATTGTGCCCATCGGATATGCTTTGCATTGTCGATCAAGCATAAAACACCATTTTTGCCTTAGTGTCATGCACAACCATGAAAAAACACTATCCTAGGTGTCTTAATCAAACAAGTACTTAACAGATGGGGCTCCACTTTGCACGCAAGTCTGTTTCAACTAGTTTTAGGTTCATGCAAAGTATTGTCACCATCGGATATGCTTTGCATGGTCAATCACGCATTATATACCGTTTTTTCCCTAGTGATATGCACATCTGCAAAAAAACATGCCCTTAGGTGTGTTATCTGACCAAGTACTTATCGGATGGGTGTGTCTCTTTGATAGAATTTCAATACCACCTAGGTTGCAGTGTAGGGAAAGTATTGTTCCCATTGGATATCCTTTGCATGGTCAATCGAGCATTAAATACTATTTTTGCTCTAGTGTCATGCACATCCGTAAAAAACGCTGCTAGGTATGTTATCCGATCAAGCACTTATGTTATGGGCGTGCCACTTTTCATGTATGTCAATTCCACCTAGTTGAAGGTGTGTGCAAATTATTGTGCCCATCGGATATGCTTTGCATTGTTGATCAAGCATAAAACACCGTTTTTGCCTTAGTGTCAAGCACATTTGTAAAACAACACGGTCCTAGGTGTGTTATCGGATCAAGTACTTATCTAACTGACATGCCACTTTTCATGCAACTCAATAACACCTAGGTTGAGGTGGGTGCAAAGTATTGTGCCCATCGGATGTACTTTGCATGGTATATCACATATTAAACTCCGTTTGTGCCTCAATGTCATGCACAACCATAAAAAAACACGCTTTTAGGCCCCTTTTAGGTGTGTTATCTGACCAACTGCTTATTAGATGGGTGTACCACTTTGCATGCAATGCAATACCACACTTTTTGAGACTCATTCAAAGTATTGTGCCCATCAGATATGCTTTGCATTGTCGAACAAGCATTAAACACTGTTTTGGCCTTAGTGTTATGCATAACCGTCAAAAAACGCGGTCCTAGATGTGTTATTTGACTAAGTACTTATGGGATGGGCACGCCACTTTGCATGTAAGTCAATAATACCTAGGATGAGATGTGTGCAAAGTATTGTGATGATCAGATATGCGTTGCATTGTCGATTAAGCATAAAACAGCGTTTTTGCCTTAGTGTCATGGACAACAACCAATAAAAAACATGGTCCTAGGTGTGATATTATAAAAAGTACTTATCAGATGGGGGAGCCACTTTGCAAGAAATTCAATTTCAACTAGGTTGATGTGCGTGCATAGTATTGTGTCTATTAGTTATGCTTTGCATGGGAGTTCACACATTATACACCATTTTCCCCCTAGTGTTATGCACATCTGTCAAAGAACACGCTCTTAGGTGTATTATCATACCAAGTACTTATTGAATGGGCATTCCACTTTGCATGGAATACCATACCACTGCTTTTGAGGCATGTGCAAAGTATTGTGCCCATCGGATATGCTTTACATGGTAGATTGAGTATTAAATACCGTTTTTGCCTTGGTGTCATGTACAACCGTCAAAAAACACGATCCTAGGTGTATTGTTCAAACAAGTACTTATCGGATGGCGATGCCACTTTGCACACAAGTCAATACTGCCTAGGTTGAGGAACATGCAAAGTCTTGTGTCCATTGGATATGCTTTGCATAGTCGATCGCACATTATACACCATTTTGTTCCTAGTGTTACACACAATCGTCATAAAATACGTTTGGAGGTGTGTTATCTGAACAAGTACTTATGGGATGGGTGCACCAATTTGTATGCAAGTCAATACGACCTAGGTTGAGGCATGTACAAAGTTTTGTGCCCATCAGAGAAATGTAGATGCGATAATATTAGAAAATTCTCGGTATGTGTATATGTGTGTGTGTGTGGCAAACAATTTTGATACAACAAAGTAAACACCTAGTGCACAAATTATGCACTTCATACTTTGAGTATTGTGTCAAAATAAAAGCTGAAATAAGCTTGTTGTTGAGGATAAATACGCCCTTGAATAAAGCATAGTTGTTGTATGACCACAATAGGATCGCTTTGACACCTGTGATTTTGCCCACATGTAAGTTTGCAAATAGTATAAAAAATCATATAATAATATATTAATAGTTTGCAAATGTGTATAGCAAGTGAGTAATGGGAAGTGGAAGTGGGAGTGAGGAGGGAGGAGTGGAATGGGAGAGGAAAGTAATAGGGGTGTATGATAATAAGTATAAAAAATAGTATAATAATATATTAATAGTTTTCAAATGGCAAGTGAGTAATGGGAAGTGGAAGTGAGAGTGGGGAGGAAAGAATGGAATGGGAGAGGGGGAGGTAATAGGGGAGTAGGATAATAAGGGAGTGAAATGAGTGAGGGGAGTTAATAGGGGATGAAAAAGAGGAGGGTGAGATAGGGAAATATGGGATTTTGGGAAATGGAAGGAGTATGGGACGTGGTGGAAATGTGGGATGGGAGTGGTGGCAATGGGGGAGGAAGAAGAAATGGATGAGGGGAGGGCCAATGGAAGATTGGGATGAGGGATGGGGGTCCAATGGGAGAGGGGGAGTAATGGGAGCCAATGGGAGAGGAGAGAAATGAAAAGCCAATAGGAGAGACGCGAGGAATGGAAAGCCAATAGGAGAGGAGGAGGAAAACCTAATTTTTCTTATATATAGTCTTCCTTCTTCATTCATTCTCCCCTCATTTCATTTATTGAAGCAAGAAAGCAAGGACGAGCAAGAAAGCAAGGAAGGAAGAGCAAGAAAGCAAGAAAGAGCAAACTTACAAACTTTTTCCAGGTACTTGCAATTTTTTTAATTAATTCTTTATCTAGATTTTTTTTTTGATTTTGAAGAGAGAGAGAGAAAGAAAGAGAGAGAGGAACTAGAGAGAGAGAGAGAAAGTCTAGAGAGAAGGAGAGAAGCCTTGGAGGCCGCGGCCTCCAAGAGAAGAGGGAAGTGGAGGGGGATGAGAGGGAGGAGCCAAGGAGGGAGGGAGGAGCCCGAGGGGGGGGGGGGGGGTTGAGGGAAGGAGGGGATGGAGGGGGGGGCGGGAGGGAGGGAGAGATGGAGGGGGGTTCCTGGCGGCCACCAAGACGGGAGGGAGGGGAGGGAGGGAGGGGTCGAGCGAGGGAGGGGATGGAGGGGGGGGCGGGAAGGAGGGGATGGAGGGGGGGGAGGGGAGAGAGGGGCGAGGGGCGGGGTCGAGGGAGGGGAACGGGGGGTTCTAGCGACCGCGGCCACCAGGGCCCCAAGAAGGGGGGAGGGGAACGGGGTCGAGGGAGGGAGGGGGGGTCTAGCGGCCGCAGCGGCCAGGACCCCAAGGAGGGGATGGAGGGGGGCGAGGGCGGGGGCGGGGTCGAGGGAGGGAGGGGGGGTTCTGGCGGCCGCGGCCGCCAGGACCCCAAGGAGGGGATGGAGGGGGGGAGGGGAGCAGGGTCGAGGGAGGGAGGGGGGGGGTTCTGGCGGCCGCGGCCGCCAGGACCCCAAGGAGGGGATGGAGGGGGGGGAGGGGAGGGAGGGGCGGGGGGTGGGGTCGAGGGAGGGAGGGGGGGTTCTGGCGGCCACGGCCGCTAGGACCCTAAGGAGGGGATGGAGGGGGGGGAGGGGAGGGAGGGGCGGGGGCGCGGTCGAGGGAGGGAGGGGGGTTCTGGCGGCTGCGGCCGCCAGGACTCCAAGGAGGGGATGGGAAGGGGGGAGGGGAGCGGGGTCGAGGGAGGGAGGGGGGGTTTCTGGCGGCTGCGGCCGCCAAGACCCCAAGGAGGGGATGGGAGGGGGGGAGGGGAACGGGGTCGAGGGAGGGAGGGGGGGTTCTGGCGGCCGCAGCCGCTAGGACCCCAAGGAGGGGAGGGGAGGGGGGGAGGGGAGGGGATCGAGGGAGGGAGGGAGGGGTCCTGGCGGCCGTGGCCACCAGGACCCCAAAGGAGGGGAGGGAGGGGGGGAGGGGAGGGGGGTCAAGGGAGGGGGGGGGGGTCTTGGCGGCCGCGGCCGCCAGGACCCCAAGGAGGGGATGGAGGGGGGGGGGGGATGGGGAGGGAGGGGGGGTTCTGGAAGCCACGGCCGCCAGGACCCCAAGGAGGGGATGGAGGGGGGGGAGGGGGAGGGAGGGGCAGGGGGCGGGGTCGAGGGATGGAGGGGGTTCTAGCGGCCACGGCCGCCAAGACCCCAAGGAGGGGATGGAGGGGCGGGGAGGGGAGGCAGGGGCGGGGGGGATGGAGGGGATGGAGGGGGGGTTCTGGCAGCCGCGGTCGCCAGGACCCCAAGGAGGGGATGGAGGGGGGGGAGGGGAGGGAGGGGCGGGGGGCGGGATCGAGGGGGCGGGGGGGGTTCTGGCAGCCGTGGCCACCAGGACCCCAGGGAGGGGAAGGAGGGAGGGGGGGATGGAGGGAGGGAATGGAGGGGGGGGGGATGGAGGGAGGGAGGGGATGGAGGGGGGGGCATCCTGGTAGCCGCGGCTGCCATGACGGGAGGGAGGGGAGGCGAGGGAGAGAGAGAGGGGAGGGGAGGGAGAGAGAAAGGGAGAGGAGGGAGGGAGAGGAGGGAGTGGAAGGAGAGAGAGTGGAGAGGAGGGAGGGGAGAGGAGGGAGCGGAAGGAGAGAGAGGGGAGAGGAGGGAGGGGAGGGAGAGAGAGAGTGAGGGGGGGAAGGTATGGGAGAGAGAGAGAGAGAGAGAGTGAGGGAGAGAGAAAGCGAGGGAGTAGAGGGAGTAGAGGGAGAGAGGTCGAATTCTTACAAGAGTGACAAATAAGATTTGACTTAGGAAAAGAATGAAAGGGACTTACGAGAAGAAAGTATCAAGAAGAATGTTGAACACAAATTTGAATTCTTACAACTAAGAGTAGAACTATCACGAGCTCTTCAACACAAATTTGAATTCTTACAACTAAAAGTAGAACTATCATGAGCAAGAGCGACAAATAAGATTCTTGCTCAAATAAGATTTGACTTACTATCACAAGCAAGAGCGACAAATAAGATTTGACTTACTATCACGAGCAAGAGCAAGAGCGACAAATAAGATTTGACTTACTATCATGAGCAAGAGCAACAAATAAGATTTGACTTACGAGAAGAATGAAAGGGACTTACGAGAAGAATGTAAGAATGTTAAACACAAATTTGAATTCAAAAGGAACATACGAGGAGAAAGTATAAGAAGAATGTTGAACACAAATTTGAATTCAAATTTATAATGAATTCAAATTTCCCTCTCTTTTTTAAAAATTCAAATTTATGCGTGGGAGGAGTGGGCTAGTTTTTCTTATATATACTCTTCTTTCCATTCATTCATTCTCGTTCTCTCCTCATTTCATTGAAGCAACCAAGAGCGGAAGAGAAAGGATAAGCAGAGCCTTACTTTTTTCACTTTTTCCAGATACTTGCATTCTTTTTCATTCATCTTGTAATTCTTTTTCTTTACTTACAATTCTTTTTCAATTAGTTTCTTGTTAAAGTTTTTGAGTTCTATTTCTTAAAATTCGTCTTGTAATTCTTTTTCTTTACTTACAATTCTTTTTCAATTAGTTTATTGTTAAAGTTTTTGAGTTCTATTTGAATTAATTTCTTATTGAAAT